>NC_088397.1:21369847-21372347 GCF_034236695.1 Oncorhynchus nerka | reverse complement strand
TATGACCAATACGAACTGTTGGAAGAGGTCAAAAAAATTATAATGGAACTGAGACATGCCCATGAAACGACAATTTTTTTTTTTTTTTTTTGCACTTAAAATCTAAAAAGAAACTGTTTAGCAGAGGATGGTTTCGATCCATCGACCTCTGGGTTATGGGCCCAGCACGCTCCGCTGCGCCACTCTGCTCTCAGCCACTTCAGAAAAGACTAGAACTCACAATCCATGGCTTAGGAGGCCAGTGTCTTAGGCCACTGGGGTACTGTGTAAACAGTATGACCAATACGAACTGTTGGAAGAGGTCAAAAAAATTATAATGGAACTGAGACATGCCCATGAAACGACAATTTTTTTTTTTTTTTTTTTTTTGCACTTAAAATCTAAAAAGAAACTGTTTAGCAGAGGATGGTTTCGATCCATCGACCTCTGGGTTATGGGCCCAGCACGCTTCCGCTGCGCCACTCTGCTCTCAGCCACTTCAGAAAAGACTAGAACTCACAATCCATGGCTTAGGAGGCCAGTGTCTTAGGCCACTGGGGTACTGTGTAAACAGTATGACCAATACGAACTGTTGGAAGAGGTCAAAAAAATTATAATGGAACTGAGACATGCCCATGAAACGACAATTTTTTTTTTTTTTTTTTTGCACTTAAAATCTAAAAAGAAACTGTTTAGCAGAGGATGGTTTCGATCCATCGACCTCTGGGTTATGGGCCCAGCACGCTTCCGCTGCGCCACTCTGCTCTCAGCCACTTCAGAAAAGACTAGAACTCACAATCCATGGCTTAGGAGGCCAGTGTCTTAGGCCACTGGGGTACTGTGTAAACAGTATGACCAATACGAACTGTTGGAAGAGGTCAAAAAAATTATAATGGAACTGAGACATGCCCATGAAACGACAATTTTTTTTTTTTTTTTTTTTTGCACTTAAAATCTAAAAAGAAACTGTTTAGCAGAGGATGGTTTCGATCCATCGACCTCTGGGTTATGGGCCCAGCACGCTCCGCTGCGCCACTCTGCTCTCAGCCACTTCAGAAAAGACTAGAACTCACAATCCATGGCTTAGGAGGCCAGTGTCTTAGGCCACTGGGGTACTGTGTAAACAGTATGACCAATACGAACTGTTGGAAGAGGTCAAAAAAAATTATAATGGAACTGAGACATGCCCATGAAACGACAATTTTTTTTTTTTTTTTTTTTGCACTTAAAATCTAAAAAGAAACTGTTTAGCAGAGGATGGTTTCGATCCATCGACCTCTGGGTTATGGGCCCAGCACGCTTCCGCTGCGCCACTCTGCTCTCAGCCACTTCAGAAAAGACTAGAACTCACAATCCATGGCTTAGGAGGCCAGTGTCTTAGGCCACTGGGGTACTGTGTAAACAGTATGACCAATACGAACTGTTGGAAGAGGTCAAAAAAATTATAATGGAACTGAGACATGCCCATGAAACGACAATTTTTTTTTTTTTTTTTTTTTTTGCACTTAAAATCTAAAAAGAAACTGTTTAGCAGAGGATGGTTTCGATCCATCGACCTCTGGGTTATGGGCCCAGCACGCTTCCGCTGCGCCACTCTGCTCTCAGCCACTTCAGAAAAGACTAGAACTCACAATCCATGGCTTAGGAGGCCAGTGTCTTAGGCCACTGGGGTACTGTGTAAACAGTATGACCAATACGAACTGTTGGAAGAGGTCAAAAAAAATTATAATGGAACTGAGACATGCCCATGAAACGACAATTTTTTTTTTTTTTTTTTTTTTTGCACTTAAAATCTAAAAAGAAACTGTTTAGCAGAGGATGGTTTCGATCCATCGACCTCTGGGTTATGGGCCCAGCACGCTTCCGCTGCGCCACTCTGCTCTCAGCCACTTCAGAAAAGACTAGAACTCACAATCCATGGCTTAGGAGGCCAGTGTCTTAGGCCACTGGGGTACTGTGTAAACAGTATGACCAATACGAACTGTTGGAAGAGTCAAAAAAAAAAATATATGGAACTGAGACATGCCCATGAAACGACAATTTTTTTTTTTTTTTGCACTTAAAATCTAAAAAGAAACTGTTTAGCAGAGGATGGTTTCGATCCATCGACCTCTGGGTTATGGGCCCAGCACGCTTCCGCTGCGCCACTCTGCTCTCAGCCACTTCAGAAAAGACTAGAACTCACAATCCATGGCTTAGGAGGCCAGTGTCTTAGGCCACTGGGGTACTGTGTAAACAGTATGACCAATACGAACTGTTGGAAGAGGTCAAAAAAATTATAATGGAACTGAGACATGCCCATGAAACGACAATTTTTTTTTTTTTTTTTTTGCACTTAAAATCTAAAAAGAAACTGTTTAGCAGAGGATGGTTTCGATCCATCGACCTCTGGGTTATGGGCCCAGCACGCTTCCGCTGCGCCACTCTGCTCTCAGCCACTTCAGAAAAGACTAGAACTCACAATCCATGGCTTAGGAGGCCAGTGTCTTAGGCCACTGGGGTACTGTGTAAACAGTATGAC
>NC_088397.1:21362347-21364847 GCF_034236695.1 Oncorhynchus nerka | reverse complement strand
GAGGTCAAAAAAAATTATAATGGAACTGAGACATGCCCATGAAACGACAATTTTTTTTTTTTTTTTTTGCACTTAAAATCTAAAAAGAAACTGTTTAGCAGAGGATGGTTTCGATCCATCGACCTCTGGGTTATGGGCCCAGCACGCTTCCGCTGCGCCACTCTGCTCTCAGCCACTTCAGAAAAGACTAGAACTCACAATCCATGGCTTAGGAGGCCAGTGTCTTAGGCCACTGGGGTACTGTGTAAACAGTATGACCAATACGAACTGTTGGAAGAGGTCAAAAAAATTATAATGGAACTGAGACATGCCCATGAAACGACATTTTTTTTTTTTTTTTTTTTGCACTTAAAATCTAAAAAGAAACTGTTTAGCAGAGGATGGTTTCGATCCATCGACCTCTGGGTTATGGGCCCAGCACGCTTCCGCTGCGCCACTCTGCTCTCAGCCACTTCAGAAAAGACTAGAACTCACAATCCATGGCTTAGGAGGCCAGTGTCTTAGGCCACTGGGGTACTGTGTAAACAGTATGACCAATACGAACTGTTGGAAGAGGTCAAAAAAATTATAATGGAACTGAGACATGCCCATGAAACGACAATTTTTTTTTTTTTTTTTTTTGCACTTAAAATCTAAAAAGAAACTGTTTAGCAGAGGATGGTTTCGATCCATCGACCTCTGGGTTATGGGCCCAGCACGCTTCCGCTGCGCCACTCTGCTCTCAGCCACTTCAGAAAAGACTAGAACTCACAATCCATGGCTTAGGAGGCCAGTGTCTTAGGCCACTGGGGTACTGTGTAAACAGTATGACCAATACGAACTGTTGGAAGAGGTCAAAAAAATTATAATGGAACTGAGACATGCCCATGAAACGACAATTTTTTTTTTTTTTTTGCACTTAAAATCTAAAAAGAAACTGTTTAGCAGAGGATGGTTTCGATCCATCGACCTCTGGGTTATGGGCCCAGCACGCTTCCGCTGCGCCACTCTGCTCTCAGCCACTTCAGAAAAGACTAGAACTCACAATCCATGGCTTAGGAGGCCAGTGTCTTAGGCCACTGGGGTACTGTGTAAACAGTATGACCAATACGAACTGTTGGAAGAGGTCAAAAAAATGTATAATGGAACTGAGACATGCCCATGAAACGACACATTTTTTACATTTTTTTTGCACTTAAAATCTAAAAAGAAACTGTTTAGCAGAGGATGGTTTCGATCCATCGACCTCTGGGTTATGGGCCCAGCACGCTTCCGCTGCGCCACTCTGCTCTCAGCCACTTCAGAAAAGACTAGAACTCACAATCCATGGCTTAGGAGGCCAGTGTCTTAGGCCACTGGGGTACTGTGTAAACAGTATGACCAATACGAACTGTTGGAAGAGGTCAAAAAATATATAATGGAACTGAGACATGCCCATGAAACGACAATTTTTTTTTTTTTTTTTTTGCACTTAAAATCTAAAAAGAAACTGTTTAGCAGAGGATGGTTTCGATCCATCGACCTCTGGGTTATGGGCCCAGCACGCTTCCGCTGCGCCACTCTGCTCTCAGCCACTTCAGAAAAGACTAGAACTCACAATCCATGGCTTAGGAGGCCAGTGTCTTAGGCCACTGGGGTACTGTGTAAACAGTATGACCAATACGAACTGTTGGAAGAGGTCAAAAAAATTATAATGGAACTGAGACATGCCCATGAAACGACAATTTTTTTTTTTTTTTTTTTTTTGCACTTAAAATCTAAAAAGAAACTGTTTAGCAGAGGATGGTTTCGATCCATCGACCTCTGGGTTATGGGCCCAGCACGCTTCCGCTGCGCCACTCTGCTCTCAGCCACTTCAGAAAAGACTAGAACTCACAATCCATGGCTTAGGAGGCCAGTGTCTTAGGCCACTGGGGACTGTGTAAACAGTATGACCAATACGAACTGTTGGAAGAGGTCAAAAAAATTATAATGGAACTGAGACATGCCCATGAAACGACAATTTTTTTTTTTTTTTTTTTTTTTTTTTTGCACTTAAAATCTAAAAAGAAACTGTTTAGCAGAGGATGGTTTCGATCCATCGACCTCTGGGTTATGGGCCCAGCACGCTTCCGCTGCGCCACTCTGCTCTCAGCCACTTCAGAAAAGACTAGAACTCACAATCCATGGCTTAGGAGGCCAGTGTCTTAGGCCACTGGGGTACTGTGTAAACAGTATGACCAATACGAACTGTTGGAAGAGGTCAAAAAAATTATAATGGAACTGAGACATGCCCATGAAACGACAATTTTTTTTTTTTTTTTTTTGCACTTAAAATCTAAAAAGAAACTGTTTAGCAGAGGATGGTTTCGATCCATCGACCTCTGGGTTATGGGCCCAGCACGCTTCCGCTGCGCCACTCTGCTCTCAGCCACTTCAGAAAAGACTAGAACTCACAATCCATGGCTTAGGAGGCCAGTGTCTTAGGCCACTGGGGTACTGTGTAAACAGTATGACCAATACGAACTGTTGGAAGAGGTCA
>NC_088397.1:21349847-21352347 GCF_034236695.1 Oncorhynchus nerka | reverse complement strand
TGCCCATGAAACGACAATTTTTTTTTTTTTTTTTGCACTTAAAATCTAAAAAGAAACTGTTTAGCAGAGGATGGTTTCGATCCATCGACCTCTGGGTTATGGGCCCAGCACGCTTCCGCTGCGCCACTCTGCTCTCAGCCACTTCAGAAAAGACTAGAACTCACAATCCATGGCTTAGGAGGCCAGTGTCTTAGGCCACTGGGGTACTGTGTAAACAGTATGACCAATACGAACTGTTGGAAGAGGTCAAAAAAATATAATGGAACTGAGACATGCCCATGAAACGACAATTTTTTTTTTTTTTTTTTTTTTTGCACTTAAAATCTAAAAAGAAACTGTTTAGCAGAGGATGGTTTCGATCCATCGACCTCTGGGTTATGGGCCCAGCACGCTTCCGCTGCGCCACTCTGCTCTCAGCCACTTCAGAAAAGACTAGAACTCACAATCCATGGCTTAGGAGGCCAGTGTCTTAGGCCACTGGGGTACTGTGTAAACAGTATGACCAATACGAACTGTTGGAAGAGGTCAAAAAAATTATAATGGAACTGAGACATGCCCATGAAACGACAATTTTTTTTTTTTTTTTTTTTTGCACTTAAAATCTAAAAAGAAACTGTTTAGCAGAGGATGGTTTCGATCCATCGACCTCTGGGTTATGGGCCCAGCACGCTTCCGCTGCGCCACTCTGCTCTCAGCCACTTCAGAAAAGACTAGAACTCACAATCCATGGCTTAGGAGGCCAGTGTCTTAGGCCACTGGGGTACTGTGTAAACAGTATGACCAATACGAACTGTTGGAAGAGGTCCAAAAAAATTATAATGGAACTGAGACATGCCCATGAAACGAGATTTTTTTATTTTTTTTGTTTGCACTTAAAATCTAAAAAGAAACTGTTTAGCAGAGGATGGTTTCGATCCATCGACCTCTGGGTTATGGGCCCAGCACGCTTCCGCTGCGCCACTCTGCTCTCAGCCACTTCAGAAAAGACTAGAACTCACAATCCATGGCTTAGGAGGCCAGTGTCTTAGGCCACTGGGGTACTGTGTAAACAGTATGACCAATACGAACTGTTGGAAGAGGTCAAAAAAAATTATAATGGAACTGAGACATGCCCATGAAACGACAATTTTTTTTTTTTTCACTTAAAATCTAAAAAGAAACTGTTTAGCAGAGGATGGTTTCGATCCATCGACCTCTGGGTTATGGGCCCAGCACGCTTCCGCTGCGCCACTCTGCTCTCAGCCACTTCAGAAAAGACTAGAACTCACAATCCATGGCTTAGGAGGCCAGTGTCTTAGGCCACTGGGGTACTGTGTAAACAGTATGACCAATACGAACTGTTGGAAGAGGTCAAAAAAAAATATAATGGAACATGCCCATGAAACGACAATTTTTTTTTTTTTTTTTTTGCACTTAAAATCTAAAAAGAAACTGTTTAGCAGAGGATGGTTTCGATCCATCGACCTCTGGGTTATGGGCCCAGCACGCTTCCGCTGCGCCACTCTGCTCTCAGCCACTTCAGAAAAGACTAGAACTCACAATCCATGGCTTAGGAGGCCAGTGTCTTAGGCCACTGGGGTACTGTGTAAACAGTATGACCAATACGAACTGTTGGAAGAGGTCAAAAAAATTATAATGGAACTGAGACATGCCCATGAAACGACAATTTTTTTTTTTTTTTTTTTTTTTGCACTTAAAATCTAAAAAGAAACTGTTTAGCAGAGGATGGTTTCGATCCATCGACCTCTGGGTTATGGGCCCAGCACGCTTCCGCTGCGCCACTCTGCTCTCAGCCACTTCAGAAAAGACTAGAACTCACAATCCATGGCTTAGGAGGCCAGTGTCTTAGGCCACTGGGGTACTGTGTAAACAGTATGACCAATACGAACTGTTGGAAGAGGTCAAAAAAATTATAATGGAACTGAGACATGCCCATGAAACGACAATTTTTTTTTTTTTTTTTTTGCACTTAAAATCTAAAAAGAAACTGTTTAGCAGAGGATGGTTTCGATCCATCGACCTCTGGGTTATGGGCCCAGCACGCTTCCGCTGCGCCACTCTGCTCTCAGCCACTTCAGAAAAGACTAGAACTCACAATCCATGGCTTAGGAGGCCAGTGTCTTAGGCCACTGGGGTACTGTGTAAACAGTATGACCAATACGAACTGTTGGAAGAGGTAAAAAAAAAAAAATTATAATGGAACATGAGACATGCCCATGAAACGACAATTTTTTTTTTTTTTTTTTTTTTTTTGCACTTAAAATCTAAAAAGAAACTGTTTAGCAGAGGATGGTTTCGATCCATCGACCTCTGGGTTATGGGCCCAGCACGCTTCCGCTGCGCCACTCTGCTCTCAGCCACTTCAGAAAAGACTAGAACTCACAATCCATGGCTTAGGAGGCCAGTGTCTTAGGCCACTGGGGTACTGTGTAAACAGTATGACCAATACGAACTGTTGGAAGAGGTCAAAAAAAATGATAATGGAACTGAGACATGCCCA
>NC_088397.1:21337347-21344847 GCF_034236695.1 Oncorhynchus nerka | reverse complement strand
AATCTAAAAAGAAACTGTTTAGCAGAGGATGGTTTCGATCCATCGACCTCTGGGTTATGGGCCCAGCACGCTTCCGCTGCGCCACTCTGCTCTCAGCCACTTCAGAAAAGACTAGAACTCACAATCCATGGCTTAGGAGGCCAGTGTCTTAGGCCACTGGGGTACTGTGTAAACAGTATGACCAATACGAACTGTTGGAAGAGGTCAAAAAAATTATAATGGAACTGAGACATGCCCATGAAACGACAATGAAATTTTTTTTTTTTTTTTGCACTTAAAATCTAAAAAGAAACTGTTTAGCAGAGGATGGTTTCGATCCATCGACCTCTGGGTTATGGGCCCAGCACGCTTCCGCTGCGCCACTCTGCTCTCAGCCACTTCAGAAAAGACTAGAACTCACAATCCATGGCTTAGGAGGCCAGTGTCTTAGGCCACTGGGGTACTGTGTAAACAGTATGACCAATACGAACTGTTGGAAGAGGTCAAAAAAATTATAATGGAACTGAGACATGCCCATGAAACGACAATTTTTTTTTTTTTTTTTTTGCACTTAAAATCTAAAAAGAAACTGTTTAGCAGAGGATGGTTTCGATCCATCGACCTCTGGGTTATGGGCCCAGCACGCTTCCGCTGCGCCACTCTGCTCTCAGCCACTTCAGAAAAGACTAGAACTCACAATCCATGGCTTAGGAGGCCAGTGTCTTAGGCCACTGGGGTACTGTGTAAACAGTATGACCAATACGAACTGTTGGAAGAGGTCAAAAAAAATTATAATGGAACTGAGACATGCCCATGAAACGACAATTTTTTTTTTTTTTTTTTTTGCACTTAAAATCTAAAAAGAAACTGTTTAGCAGAGGATGGTTTCGATCCATCGACCTCTGGGTTATGGGCCCAGCACGCTTCCGCTGCGCCACTCTGCTCTCAGCCACTTCAGAAAAGACTAGAACTCACAATCCATGGCTTAGGAGGCCAGTGTCTTAGGCCACTGGGGTACTGTGTAAACAGTATGACCAATACGAACTGTTGGAAGAGGTCAAAAAATTATAATGCCCATGAGACATGCCCATGAAACTGGGTTATGGGACAACTCTGCTTTTTTTTTTTTTTTTTTAGGCCACTGGGGCACTGTTTACATTAAAATAGAAGCAGTAAAAACTAAAAAGAAACTGTTTGTTTAGTTTAGCAGAGGATGGTTTCGATCCATCGACCTCTGGGTTATGGGCCCAGCACGCTCCCGCTGCGCCACTCTGCTCTCAGCCACTTCAGAAAAGACTAGAACTCACAATCCATGGCTTAGGAGGCCAGTGTCTTAGGCCACTGGGGTACTGTGTAAACAGTATGACCAATACGAACTGTTGGAAGAGGTCAAAAAAATTATAATGGAACTGAGACATGCCCATGAAACGACAATTTTTTTTTTTTTTTTTTTTTTTTTTTTGCACTTAAAATCTAAAAAGAAACTGTTTAGCAGAGGATGGTTTCGATCCATCGACCTCTGGGTTATGGGCCCAGCACGCTTCCGCTGCGCCACTCTGCTTCCATCCACCCCAGATGGGACTTGAACCCACAATCCCTCTTAGGAGGCCAGTGCCTTATCCATTAGGCCACTGGGGCACTGTTTACATTCTGCAAACAGTAAAACTGAGAACAGTAAAAACACAATCCAAATGAAATTTAGCTTTCTAATTTCTGTTTGCGTTTCATTTTAAAAACAAACAGTTTAGCAGAGGCGATCCTGACCTCTGGGTTATGGGCCCAGCAGCCACTCTGCTCTCAGCCACTTCAGAAAAGACTAGAACTCACAATCCATGGCTTAGGAGGCCAGTGTCTTAGGCCACTGGGGTACTGTGTAAACAGTATGACCAATACGAACTGTTGGAAGAGGTCAAAAAAATATATGGAATGAGACATGCCCATGAAACGACAATTTTTTTTTTTTTTTTTTTGCACTTAAAATCTAAAAAGAAACTGTTTAGCAGAGGATGGTTTCGATCCATCGACCTCTGGGTTATGGGCCCAGCACGCTCCGCTGCGCCACTCTGCTCTCAGCCACTTCAGAAAAGACTAGAACTCACAATCCATGGCTTAGGAGGCCAGTGTCTTAGGCCACTGGGGTACTGTGTAAACAGTATGACCAATACGAACTGTTGGAAGAGGTCAAAAAAAATTATAATGGAACTGAGACATGCCCATGAAACGATTTTTTTTTTTTTTTTTTTTTTTTTGCACTTAAAATCTAAAAAGAAACTGTTTAGCAGAGGATGGTTTCGATCCATCGACCTCTGGGTTATGGGCCCAGCACGCTTCCGCTGCGCCACTCTGCTCTCAGCCACTTCAGAAAAGACTAGAACTCACAATCCATGGCTTAGGAGGCCAGTGTCTTAGGCCACTGGGGTACTGTGTAAACAGTATGACCAATACGAACTGTTGGAAGAGGTCAAAAAAATTATAATGGAACTGAGACATGCCCATGAAACGACAATTTTTTTTTTTTTTTTTTTTTTTGCACTTAAAATCTAAAAAGAAACTGTTTAGCAGAGGATGGTTTCGATCCATCGACCTCTGGGTTATGGGCCCAGCACGCTCCGCTGCGCCACTCTGCTCTCAGCCACTTCAGAAAAGACTAGAACTCACAATCCATGGCTTAGGAGGCCAGTGTCTTAGGCCACTGGGGTACTGTGTAAACAGTATGACCAATACGAACTGTTGGAAGAGGTCAAAAAAATTATAATGGAACTGAGACATGCCCATGAAACGACAATTTTTTTTTTTTTTTTTTTGCACTTAAAATCTAAAAAGAAACTGTTTAGCAGAGGATGGTTTCGATCCATCGACCTCTGGGTTATGGGCCCAGCACGCTCCTGCGCCACTCTGCTCTCAGCCACTTCAGAAAAGACTAGAACTCACAATCCATGGCTTAGGAGGCCAGTGTCTTAGGCCACTGGGGTACTGTGTAAACAGTATGACCAATACGAACTGTTGGAAGAGGTCAAAAAAATTATAATGGAACATGAGACATGCCCATGAAACGACAATTTTTTTTTTTTTTTTTTTGCACTTAAAATCTAAAAAGAAACTGTTTAGCAGAGGATGGTTTCGATCCATCGACCTCTGGGTTATGGGCCCAGCACGCTCCGCTGCGCCACTCTGCTCTCAGCCACTTCAGAAAAGACTAGAACTCACAATCCATGGCTTAGGAGGCCAGTGTCTTAGGCCACTGGGGTACTGTGTAAACAGTATGACCAATACGAACTGTTGGAAGAGGTCAAAAAAAATATAATGGAATGAGACATGCCCATGAAACGACAATTTTTTTTTTTTTTTTTTTTTGCACTTAAAATCTAAAAAGAAACTGTTTAGCAGAGGATGGTTTCGATCCATCGACCTCTGGGTTATGGGCCCAGCACGCTCCGCTGCGCCACTCTGCTCTCAGCCACTTCAGAAAAGACTAGAACTCACAATCCATGGCTTAGGAGGCCAGTGTCTTAGGCCACTGGGGTACTGTGTAAACAGTATGACCAATACGAACTGTTGGAAGAGGTCAAAAAAATTATAATGGAACTGAGACATGCCCATGAAACGACAATTTTTTTTTTTTTTTTTTTGCACTTAAAATCTAAAAAGAAACTGTTTAGCAGAGGATGGTTTCGATCCATCGACCTCTGGGTTATGGGCCCAGCACGCTTCCGCTGCGCCACTCTGCTCTCAGCCACTTCAGAAAAGACTAGAACTCACAATCCATGGCTTAGGAGGCCAGTGTCTTAGGCCACTGGGGTACTGTGTAAACAGTATGACCAATACGAACTGTTGGAAGAGGTCAAAAAAATTATAATGGAACTGAGACATGCCCATGAAACGACAATTTTTTTTTTTTTTTTTTTTTGCACTTAAAATCTAAAAAGAAACTGTTTAGCAGAGGATGGTTTCGATCCATCGACCTCTGGGTTATGGGCCCAGCACGCTTCCGCTGCGCCACTCTGCTCTCAGCCACTTCAGAAAAGACTAGAACTCACAATCCATGGCTTAGGAGGCCAGTGTCTTAGGCCACTGGGGTACTGTGTAAACAGTATGACCAATACGAACTGTTGGAAGAGGTCAAAAAAATTATAATGGAACTGAGACATGCCCATGAAACGACAATTTTTTTTTTTTTTTTTTTTTTTGCACTTAAAATCTAAAAAGAAACTGTTTAGCAGAGGATGGTTTCGATCCATCGACCTCTGGGTTATGGGCCCAGCACGCTTCCGCTGCGCCACTCTGCTCTCAGCCACTTCAGAAAAGACTAGAACTCACAATCCATGGCTTAGGAGGCCAGTGTCTTAGGCCACTGGGGTACTGTGTAAACAGTATGACCAATACGAACTGTTGGAAGAGGTCAAAAAAATTATAATTGGAACATGCCCATGAAACGACAATTTTTTTTTTTTTTTTTTTGCACTTAAAATCTAAAAAGAAACTGTTTAGCAGAGGATGGTTTCGATCCATCGACCTCTGGGTTATGGGCCCAGCACGCTTCCGCTGCGCCACTCTGCTCTCAGCCACTTCAGAAAAGACTAGAACTCACAATCCATGGCTTAGGAGGCCAGTGTCTTAGGCCACTGGGGTACTGTGTAAACAGTATGACCAATACGAACTGTTGGAAGAGGTCAAAAAAATTATAATGGAACTGAGACATGCCCATGAAACGACAATTTTTTTTTTTTTTTTTTTTTTTGCACTTAAAATCTAAAAAGAAACTGTTTAGCAGAGGATGGTTTCGATCCATCGACCTCTGGGTTATGGGCCCAGCACGCTTCCGCTGCGCCACTCTGCTCTCAGCCACTTCAGAAAAGACTAGAACTCACAATCCATGGCTTAGGAGGCCAGTGTCTTAGGCCACTGGGGTACTGTGTAAACAGTATGACCAATACGAACTGTTGGAAGAGGTCAAAAAAAATTATAATGGAACTGAGACATGCCCATGAAACGACAATTTTTTTTTTTTTTTTTTTGCACTTAAAATCTAAAAAGAAACTGTTTAGCAGAGGATGGTTTCGATCCATCGACCTCTGGGTTATGGGCCCAGCACGCTTCCGCTGCGCCACTCTGCTTCCATCCACCCCAGATGGGACTTGAACCCACAATCCCTAGGAGGCCAGTGCCTTATCCATTCAGCACACTTCGAACTGATAGAAGCAGTAAAAAAAGACTGATAGAACTAAGAACTCACAATTTTAAAAACAAACAGTTTAGCAGAGGATGGGATCCATCGACCTCTGGGTTATGGGCCCAGCCACTCTGCTCTCAGCCACTTCAGAAAAGACAAGAACTCACAATCCACTTAGGAGGCCAGTGTCTTAGGCCACTGGGGTACTGTGTAAACAGTATGACCAATACGAACTGTTGGAAGAGGTCAAAAAAATTATAATGGAACTGAGACATGCCCATGAAACGACAATTTTTTTTTTTTTTTTTTTGCACTTAAAATCTAAAAAGAAACTGTTTAGCAGAGGATGGTTTCGATCCATCGACCTCTGGGTTATGGGCCCAGCACGCTTCCGCTGCGCCACTCTGCTTCCATCCACCCCAGATGGGACTTGAACCCACAATCCCTGGCTTAGGAGGCCAGTGTCTTAGGCCACTGGGGCACTGTTTACATTCTGCAAACAGTACGAACTGATAGAAAGTAAAAACAATGTGTACTAGAACTAAGAGACGCAAATGAAATTTAGCTTTTCAATAAAAACAAACAGTTTAGCAGAGGATGGTTTCGATCCATCGACCTCTGGGTTATGGGCCCAGCACGCTCCGCTGCGCCACTCTGCTCTCAGCCACTTCAGAAAAGACTAGAACTCACAATCCATGTTAGGAGGCCAGTGTCTTAGGCCACTGGGGTACTGTGTAAACAGTATGACCAATACGAACTGTTGGAAGAGGTCAAAAAAATTATAATGGAGACATGCCCATGAAACGACAATTTTTTTTTTTTTTTTTTTTTTTTGCACTTAAAATCTAAAAAGAAACTGTTTAGCAGAGGATGGTTTCGATCCATCGACCTCTGGGTTATGGGCCCAGCACGCTCCCGCTGCGCCACTCTGCTCTCAGCCACTTCAGAAAAGACTAGAACTCACAATCCATGGCTTAGGAGGCCAGTGTCTTAGGCCACTGGGGTACTGTGTAAACAGTATGACCAATACGAACTGTTGGAAGAGGTCAAAAAAAATTATAATGGAACTGAGACATGCCCATGAAACGACAATTTTTTTTTTTTTTTTTTTTTGCACTTAAAATCTAAAAAGAAACTGTTTAGCAGAGGATGGTTTCGATCCATCGACCTCTGGGTTATGGGCCCAGCACGCCCGCTGCGCCACTCTGCTCTCAGCCACTTCAGAAAAGACTAGAACTCACAATCCATGGCTTAGGAGGCCAGTGTCTTAGGCCACTGGGGTACTGTGTAAACAGTATGACCAATACGAACTGTTGGAAGAGGTCAAAAAAATTATAATGGAACTGAGACATGCCCATGAAACGACAATTTTTTTTTTTTTTTTTTTTTTGCACTTAAAATCTAAAAAGAAACTGTTTAGCAGAGGATGGTTTCGATCCATCGACCTCTGGGTTATGGGCCCAGCACGCTTCCGCTGCGCCACTCTGCTCTCAGCCACTTCAGAAAAGACTAGAACTCACAATCCATGGCTTAGGAGGCCAGTGTCTTAGGCCACTGGGGTACTGTGTAAACAGTATGACCAATACGAACTGTTGGAAGAGGTCAAAAAAATTATAATGGAACTGAGACATGCCCATGAAACGACAATTTTTTTTTTTTTTTTTTTTTTTGCACTTAAAATCTAAAAAGAAACTGTTTAGCAGAGGATGGTTTCGATCCATCGACCTCTGGGTTATGGGCCCAGCACGCTTCCGCTGCGCCACTCTGCTCTCAGCCACTTCAGAAAAGACTAGAACTCACAATCCATGGCTTAGGAGGCCAGTGTCTTAGGCCACTGGGGTACTGTGTAAACAGTATGACCAATACGAACTGTTGGAAGAGGTCAAAAATAATGATAATGGAACTGAGACATGCCCATGAAACGACAATTATTTTTTTTTTTTTTGCACTTAAAATCTAAAAAGAAACTGTTTAGCAGAGGATGGTTTCGATCCATCGACCTCTGGGTTATGGGCCCAGCACGCTTCCGCTGCGCCACTCTGCTCTCAGCCACTTCAGAAAAGACTAGAACTCACAATCCATGGCTTAGGAGGCCAGTGTCTTAGGCCACTGGGGTACTGTGTAAACAGTATGACCAATACGAACTGTTGGAAGAGGTCAAAAAAATTATAATGGAACTGAGACATGCCCATGAAACGACAATTTTTTTTTTTTTTTTTTTTTTTTTGCACTTAAAATCTAAAAAGAAACTGTTTAGCAGAGGATGGTTTCGATCCATCGACCTCTGGGTTATGGGCCCAGCACGCTTCCGCTGCGCCACTCTGCTCTCAGCCACTTCAGAAAAGACTAGA
>NC_088397.1:21269847-21324847 GCF_034236695.1 Oncorhynchus nerka | reverse complement strand
GGCTTAGGAGGCCAGTGTCTTAGGCCACTGGGGTACTGTGTAAACAGTATGACCAATACGAACTGTTGGAAGAGGTCAAAAAAAATTATAATGGAACTGAGACATGCCCATGAAACGACAATTTTTTTTTTTTTTTTTTGCACTTAAAATCTAAGAAGAAACTGTTTAGCAGAGGATGGTTTCGATCCATCGACCTCTGGGTTATGGGCCCAGCACGCTTCCGCTGCGCCACTCTGCTCTCAGCCACTTCAGAAAAGACTAGAACTCACAATCCATGGCTTAGGAGGCCAGTGTCTTAGGCCACTGGGGTACTGTGTAAACAGTATGACCAATACGAACTGTTGGAAGAGGTAAAAAAAAAAAAAAATTATAATGGAATGAGACATGCCCATGAAACGACAATTTTTTTTTTTTTTTTTGCACTTAAAATCTAAAAAGAAACTGTTTAGCAGAGGATGGTTTCGATCCATCGACCTCTGGGTTATGGGCCCAGCACGCTTCCGCTGCGCCACTCTGCTCTCAGCCACTTCAGAAAAGACTAGAACTCACAATCCATGGCTTAGGAGGCCAGTGTCTTAGGCCACTGGGGTACTGTGTAAACAGTATGACCAATACGAACTGTTGGAAGAGGTCAAAAAAATTATAATGGAACTGAGACATGCCCATGAAACGACAATTTTTTTTTTTTTTTTTTTTTTTGCACTT
This sequence comes from Oncorhynchus nerka, assembly GCF_034236695.1. Lineage (NCBI taxonomy): Eukaryota > Metazoa > Chordata > Actinopteri > Salmoniformes > Salmonidae > Oncorhynchus > Oncorhynchus nerka. Next base: position 21,324,142 of record NC_088397.1, on the reverse strand, counting down.
AAAATCTAAAAAGAAACTGTTTAGCAGAGGATGGTTTCGATCCATCGACCTCTGGGTTATGGGCCCAGCACGCTTCCGCTGCGCCACTCTGCTCTCAGCCACTTCAGAAAAGACTAGAACTCACAATCCATGGCTTAGGAGGCCAGTGTCTTAGGCCACTGGGGTACTGTGTAAACAGTATGACCAATACGAACTGTTGGAAGAGGTCAAAAAAATTATAATGGAACTGAGACATGCCCATGAAACGACAATTTTTTTTTTTTTTTTTTTTGCACTTAAAATCTAAAAAGAAACTGTTTAGCAGAGGATGGTTTCGATCCATCGACCTCTGGGTTATGGGCCCAGCACGCTTCCGCTGCGCCACTCTGCTCTCAGCCACTTCAGAAAAGACTAGAACTCACAATCCATGGCTTAGGAGGCCAGTGTCTTAGGCCACTGGGGTACTGTGTAAACAGTATGACCAATACGAACTGTTGGAAGAGGTCAAAAAAATGATAATGGAACTGAGACATGCCCATGAAACGACAATTTTTTTTTTTTTTTTTGCACTTAAAATCTAAAAAGAAACTGTTTAGCAGAGGATGGTTTCGATCCATCGACCTCTGGGTTATGGGCCCAGCACGCTCCGCTGCGCCACTCTGCTCTCAGCCACTTCAGAAAAGACTAGAACTCACAATCCATGGCTTAGGAGGCCAGTGTCTTAGGCCACTGGGGTACTGTGTAAACAGTATGACCAATACGAACTGTTGGAAGAGGTCAAAAAAATTATAATGGAACTGAGACATGCCCATGAAACGACAATTTTTTTTTTTTTTTTTTTTTTTGCACTTAAAATCTAAAAAGAAACTGTTTAGCAGAGGATGGTTTCGATCCATCGACCTCTGGGTTATGGGCCCAGCACGCTTCCGCTGCGCCACTCTGCTCTCAGCCACTTCAGAAAAGACTAGAACTCACAATCCATGGCTTAGGAGGCCAGTGTCTTAGGCCACTGGGGTACTGTGTAAACAGTATGACCAATACGAACTGTTGGAAGAGGTCCAAAAAAATTATAATGGAACTGAGACATGCCCATGAAACGACAATTTTTTTTTTTTTTTTTTTTGCACTTAAAATCTAAAAAGAAACTGTTTAGCAGAGGATGGTTTCGATCCATCGACCTCTGGGTTATGGGCCCAGCACGCTTCCGCTGTGCCACTCTGCTCTCAGCCACTTCAGAAAAGACTAGAACTCACAATCCATGGCTTAGGAGGCCAGTGTCTTAGGCCACTGGGGTACTGTGTAAACAGTATGACCAATACGAACTGTTGGAAGAGGTCAAAAAAAATGATAATGGAACTGAGACATGCCCATGAAACGACAATTTTTTTTTTTTTTTTTGCACTTAAAATCTAAAAAGAAACTGTTTAGCAGAGGATGGTTTCGATCCATCGACCTCTGGGTTATGGGCCCAGCACGCTTCCGCTGCGCCACTCTGCTCTCAGCCACTTCAGAAAAGACTAGAACTCACAATCCATGGCTTAGGAGGCCAGTGTCTTAGGCCACTGGGGTACTGTGTAAACAGTATGACCAATACGAACTGTTGGAAGAGGTCAAAAAAATTATAATGGAACTGAGACATGCCCATGAAACGACAATTTTTTTTTTTTTTTTTTTGCACTTAAAATCTAAAAAGAAACTGTTTAGCAGAGGATGGTTTCGATCCATCGACCTCTGGGTTATGGGCCCAGCACGCTTCCGCTGCGCCACTCTGCTCTCAGCCACTTCAGAAAAGACTAGAACTCACAATCCATGGCTTAGGAGGCCAGTGTCTTAGGCCACTGGGGTACTGTGTAAACAGTATGACCAATACGAACTGTTGGAAGAGGTAAAAAAAAATTATAATGGAACTGAGACATGCCCATGAAACGACAATTTTTTTTTTTTTTTTTTTTTGCACTTAAAATCTAAAAAGAAACTGTTTAGCAGAGGATGGTTTCGATCCATCGACCTCTGGGTTATGGGCCCAGCACGCTTCCGCTGCGCCACTCTGCTCTCAGCCACTTCAGAAAAGACTAGAACTCACAATCCATGGCTTAGGAGGCCAGTGTCTTAGGCCACTGGGGTACTGTGTAAACAGTATGACCAATACGAACTGTTGGAAGAGGTCAAAAAAAATTATAATGGAACTGAGACATGCCCATGAAACGACAATTTTTTTTTTTTTTTTTGCACTTAAAATCTAAAAAGAAACTGTTTAGCAGAGGATGGTTTCGATCCATCGACCTCTGGGTTATGGGCCCAGCACGCTCCCGCTGCGCCACTCTGCTCTCAGCCACTTCAGAAAAGACTAGAACTCACAATCCATGGCTTAGGAGGCCAGTGTCTTAGGCCACTGGGGTACTGTGTAAACAGTATGACCAATACGAACTGTTGGAAGAGGTCAAAAAAATTATAATGGAACTGAGACATGCCCATGAAACGACAATTTTTTTTTTTTTTTTTGCACTTAAAATCTAAAAAGAAACTGTTTAGCAGAGGATGGTTTCGATCCATCGACCTCTGGGTTATGGGCCCAGCACGCTTCCGCTGCGCCACTCTGCTCTCAGCCACTTCAGAAAAGACTAGAACTCACAATCCATGGCTTAGGAGGCCAGTGTCTTAGGCCACTGGGGTACTGTGTAAACAGTATGACCAATACGAACTGTTGGAAGAGGTCAAAAAAATTATAATGGAATGAGAACATGCCCATGAAACGACAATTTTTTTTTTTTTTTTTTTTGCACTTAAAATCTAAAAAGAAACTGTTTAGCAGAGGATGGTTTCGATCCATCGACCTCTGGGTTATGGGCCCAGCACGCTCCCGCTGCGCCACTCTGCTCTCAGCCACTTCAGAAAAGACTAGAACTCACAATCCATGGCTTAGGAGGCCAGTGTCTTAGGCCACTGGGGTACTGTGTAAACAGTATGACCAATACGAACTGTTGGAAGAGGTCAAAAAAAATGATAATGGAACTGAGACATGCCCATGAAACGACAATTTTTTTTTTTTTTTTTGCACTTAAAATCTAAAAAGAAACTGTTTAGCAGAGGATGGTTTCGATCCATCGACCTCTGGGTTATGGGCCCAGCACGCTCCGCTGCGCCACTCTGCTCTCAGCCACTTCAGAAAAGACTAGAACTCACAATCCATGGCTTAGGAGGCCAGTGTCTTAGGCCACTGGGGTACTGTGTAAACAGTATGACCAATACGAACTGTTGGAAGAGGTCAAAAAAAATTATAATGGAACATGCCCATGAAACGACAATTTTTTTTTTTTTTTTTGCACTTAAAATCTAAAAAGAAACTGTTTAGCAGAGGATGGTTTCGATCCATCGACCTCTGGGTTATGGGCCCAGCACGCTTCCGCTGCGCCACTCTGCTCTCAGCCACTTCAGAAAAGACTAGAACTCACAATCCATGGCTTAGGAGGCCAGTGTCTTAGGCCACTGGGGTACTGTGTAAACAGTATGACCAATACGAACTGTTGGAAGAGGTCAAAAAAATTATAATGGCAATGAGACATGCCCATGAAACGACAATTTTTTTTTTTTTTTTTTGTTTGCACTTAAAATCTAAAAAGAGAATGTTTAGCAGAGGATGGTTTCGATCCATCGACCTCTGGGTTATGGGCCCAGCACGCTTCCGCTGCGCCACTCTGCTCTCAGCCACTTCAGAAAAGACTAGAACTCACAATCCATGGCTTAGGAGGCCAGTGTCTTAGGCCACTGGGGTACTGTGTAAACAGTATGACCAATACGAACTGTTGGAAGAGGTCAAAAAAAATTATAATGGAACTGAGACATGCCCATGAAACGAGAATTTTATTTTTTTTGTTTGCACTTAAAATCTAAAAAGAGAATGTTTAGCAGAGGATGGTTTCGATCCATCGACCTCTGGGTTATGGGCCCAGCACGCTCCCGCTGCGCCACTCTGCTCTCTACCACTTAAGAAAAGACAAGAACTCACTATCCATGGCTTAGGAGGCCAGTGTCTTAGGCCACTGGGGTAGTGTGTAAACAGCATGACCTATACGAACTGTTGGAAGAGGTAAAAAAAATGTATATTGGCAATGAGACATGCCCATGAAACGACACATTTTTAAATGTTTTGTTTGCACTTAAAATCTAAAAAGAGACTGTTTAGCAGAGGATGGTTTCGATCCATCGACCTCTGGGTTATGGGCCCAGCACGCTTCCGCTGCGCCACTCTGCTTCAATCCACCCCAGATGGGACTTGAACCCAAAATCCCTGGCTTAGGAGGCCAGTGCCATATCCATTAGGCCACTGGGGCACTGTTTACCTTCTGCAAACAGTACGAACTGATAGAAGCAGTAAAAAAAATGTATATTGGCACTGAGACATGCCCATGAAACGACACATTTAAAAAAAACATTTTTAGAACTGCTAAAGGGGGAGGAGTTGCAGTCTACTGCAGAGATAGCCTGCAAAGTAATGTCATACTTTCCAGGTCCATACCCAAACAGTTCGAACTACTAATTTTGAAAATGATTCTCTCCAGAAATAAGTCTCTCACTGTTGCCGCCTGCTACCGACCCCCCTCAGCTCCCCGCTGTGTCCTGGACACCATTTGTGAATTGATCACCCCCCATCTAGCTTCAGAGTTTGTTCTGTTAGGTGACGTAAACTGGGATATGCTTAACACCCCGGCAGTCCTACAATCTAAGCTAGATGCCCTCAATCTCACACAAATCATCAAGGAACCCACCAGGTACAACCCTAAATCTGTAAACAAGGGCACCCTCTTAGACGTTATCCTGACCAACTGGCCCTCCAAATACACCTCCGCTGTCTTCAACAAGGATCTCAGCAATCACTGCCTCATTGCCTGTATCCGCTACGGGTCCGCAGTCAAACGACCACCCCTCATCACTGTTAAGCGCTCCCTAAAACACTTCTGCGAGCAGGCCTTTCTAATCGACCTGGCCCGGGTATCCTGGAAGGATATTGACCTCAGCCCGTCAGTTGAGGATGCCTGGTCATTCTTTAAAAGTAACTTCCTCACCATTTTAGATAAGCATGCTCCCTTCAAAAATGCAGAACTAAGAACAGATATAGCCCTTGGTTCATTCCAGACCTGACTGCCCTCGACCAGCACAAAAACATCCTGTGTTGGACTGCAATAGCATCGAATAGTCCACGCGATATGCAGCTGTTCAGAGAAGTCAGGAACCAATACACGCAGTCAGTCAGGAAAGCAAAGGCCAGCCTCTTCAAGCAGAAATTTGCATCTTGTAGCTCTAACTCCCAAAGATTCTGGGACACTGTGAAGTGCATAGAGAACAAGAGCACCTCCTCCCAGCTGCCCACTGCACTGAGGCTAGGTAACACAGTCACCACCGATACATCCATGATTATCGACAACTTCAACAAGCATTTCTCAACGGCTGGCCATGCCTTCCTCCTGGCTACTCCAACCTCGGCCAACAGCTCCGCCCCCCCGCAGCTCCTCGCCCAAGCCTCTCCAGCTTCTCCTTTACCCAAATCCAGATAGCGGATGTTCTGAAAGAGCTGCAAAACCTGGACCCGTACAAATCAGCTGGGCTTGACAATCTGGACCTTCTATTTCTGAAACTATCTGCCGGCATTGTCGCAACCCCTATTACCAGCCTGTTCAACCTCTCTTTCATATGGTCTGAGATCCCCAAGGATTGGAAAGCTGCCGCAGTCATCCCCCTCTTGAAAGGGGGAGACACCCTGGACCCAAACTGTTACAGACCTATATCCATCCTGCCCTGCCTATCTAAGGTCTTCGAAAGCAAAGTCAACAAACAGGTCACTGACCATCTCGAATCCCACCGTACCTTCTCCGCTGTGCAATCTGGTTTCCGAGCTGGTCACGGGTACACCTAAGACACGCTCAAGGTACTAAACGATATCATAGCCTCCATCGATAAAAGACAGTACTGTGCAGCCGTCTTCATCGACCTGGCCAAGACTTTTGACAATCACCATATTCTTATCAGCAGACTCAGTAGCCTCGGTTTTTCTAATGACTGCCTTGCCTGGTTCACCAACTCCTTTGCAGACAGAGTTCAGTGTGTCAAATCGGAGGGCATGTTGTCCGGTCCTCTGGCAGTCTCTATGGGGGTGCCACAGGGTTCAATTCTCGGGCCGACTCTTTTCTCTGTATATATCAATGATGTTGTTCTTGCTGCGGGCAATTCCCCGATCCACCTCTATGCAGACGACACCATTCTGTATACTTCTGGCCCTTCCTTGAACACTGCGCTTTCTAACCTCCAAACGAGCTTCAATGCCATACAACACTCCTTCCGTGGCCTCCAACTGCTCTTAAACGCTAGTAAAACCAAATGCATGCTTTTCAACCGTTCGCTGCCTGCACCCGCACGCCCGACCAGCATCACCACCCTGGATAGTTCCGACCTAGCATATGTGGACATCTATAAGCACCTAGGTGTCTGGATAGACTGTTAACTCTCCTTCCAGACTCATATCAAACATCTCCAATCTAAAATCAAATCTAGAGTCGGCTTTCTATTCCGCAATAAAGCCTCCTTCACTCACGCCGCCAAACTTACCCTAATAAAACTGACTATCCTACCGATCCTCGACTTCGGCGAAGTCATCTACAAAATAGCTTTCAATACTCTACTCAGCAAACTGGATGCAGTTTATCACAGTGCCATCCGTTTTGTTACTAAAGCACCTGACACCACCCACCACTGTGACCTGTATGCTCTAGTCGGCTGGCCCTCGCTACATATTCGTCGCCAAACCCACTGGCTCCAGGTCATCTACAAGTCCATGCTAGGTAAAGCTCCGCCTTAACTCAGTTCACTGGTCACGATGGCATCACCCACCCGTAGCACGCGCTCCAGCAGGTGTATCTCACTGATCATCCCTAAAGCCAACACCTCATTTGGCCGCCTTTCATTCCAGTTCTCTGCTGCCTGTGACTGGAACGAATTGCAAAAATCGCTGAAGTTGGAGACTTTTATCTCCCTCACAAACTTCAAACATCTGCTATCTGAGCAGCGAACCAATCACTGCAGCTGTACATAGTCCATCGGTAAATAGCCCACCCAATTTACCTACCTCATCCCCATACTGTTTATATTTATTTACTTTTCTGCTCTTTTGCACACCAGTATCTCTACCTGTACATGACCATCTGATCATTTATCACTCCAGTGTTAATCTGCAAAATTGTAATTATTCGCCTACCTCCTCATGCCTTTTGCACACAATGTATATAGACTCTTTTTTTTCTTTTTTTCTACTGTGTTATTGACTTGTTAATTGTTTACTCCATGTGTAACTCTGTGTTGTTGTCTGTTCACACTGCTATGCTTTATCTTGGCCAGGTCGCAGTTGTAAATGAGAACTTGTTCTCAACTAGCCTACCTGGTTAAATTAAGGTTAAATAAAAAATAAAAATAAAAATGACTTGAGTGATGGAGACTGAGACTACAACCATACAGCTACACTGTTAAGTACAAATCCGTAAAGACAACCCTGCCGACTACATGTCAAGACGTCTCATCGGAGGGGAAACCCCACAATGAACCTCTCGCATGGTAGAGGAATATGTGAACTTTTATCATTGACAACACAGTTCCCAAAGCGATGACTCTAGAAGAGGTGCAAGAAGAAACAAAGAGACTCAGCTCTACAGAAGATGATGCCACTATTGTCCACAGGAACCTGGCAAGAATCACCGCGTGACACACAAGATGTTGATTTCCAAACATTAAAAGCACTCTTTCGCATGAGACACGAACTAACTAATCAACGCACAAGCAAACGCCAATCTTTCTCCAAAAAAAAGAAGTCAACCTAGTTCACAACCTAGGACATCTAGGTATTGTAAAAACAAAACACCTACTGAGAGAGGTTTGGTTTCCAGGCATAGATGACTTTGTTGAAAAGCAATTCAGCAATGCATTCCATGTCAAGCTGCCACTGTAGAAAATCATATGGAACCACTGTATATGTCAAAACTACCCAAAAGGTCCATGGCTAGAAGTATCAGTCAATTTCTGTGGTCCTTTCCCATCAGGTGACTACCTACTTGTAGCTGTCAACAAATACTCAAGGTATCTGGAAGTTGAAATCATAAAGTCCACATCTGCCACTTCTGTCATTCCCAAGCTTGACAAAGATTTATCCTCCTTTGGAGTACCTGAGATTGTAAAAATGGACAATGGACCTCCCTTCAATGGACAGCCACTACCACCTTGCCACTACCTTGGATTTCAGCCACTACCTAGGATTTAAACATAGAAAGATAACACCTTACTGGCCTAGAGCTAATGCCAAAGCAGAACGCTTCATGAGAACACTCAAGAAAACTGTCACAGCCACAAACTCTGAAGGAAAACCTTGGAAACAAAATCGGTACAGTTTTCGGAGGTGCGCAACCCCTCACGGAACTACTCAAGCTACGTGACACTGATCAATGTGCAAAGCAACGCATGAAATAGACTGCTGACTACAAGAACCGGGCACAACCCTCCACACTCAATTCAGGAGACACGGTACTCTGTAATCAGCAAGTCAAAAGAAAACTCATGACTCCCTCCTAATGCCTTACAAAGTTGTGAGAATCAAAGGTTCGGTGATGACAGTGACACGCTCTGGATGTAACCAGAAATTCATCCGTCTTCAAAAAGCTCCCACCATCAATACCGAGCTGTTGACGACCTGAACACTGGTCCACGGGACGCTGAACAACCAGATCAAAACCCTGATTCAGATCCCAACCCTTGATACAATATGAGAACTAATAGAAGACCTCCAAGTTATCTCATTGAAGAGATGTAATTAATCGAGTTTGAAGACTGTGAAGTAGTTAAAAACCTTAGTGTTGTATCCCAAGTGAAATTTATACTGACCAGTAGTGATAACCTACATTTCTTAATTGTGAAATTAGGGAGGAATGTAATTCTTATTTTCAATGATGGCCTAGGAACAGTGGGTTAACTGCCTGTTCAGGGGAAGAACGACAGCACACTCTCTCACACACACACACACACACACACACACACACACACACACACACACACACACACACACACACACACACACACACACACACACACACACACACACACACACACACACACACACACAGGATATGTAGCCAGGAATCGCTGATGAAATATTTCAACTGGGGTAATCATTTGTTCTCTTCCTCTATCCTACCCCTTCTCTCCCCCTTTCTCTCCCAGTTCTCTGTCTCATTCTCTTTCTCTTTCTGTGTGAAGGTATGTTGTCGCTGCACTCTAGGGGAAACAGGGTGTGACATGCTGAGGTGATTTCATGGAAGACACTGGATGAAGAAAACAACAATTATATCACAGGAAAACACACATGCACACACGCCTGCATGCACACCGCAACACCACATCCACACACACACAAACACACACTCTCTCACACATACACACACACTTGATTCTCATGAATAACCATTAAGCCATTTGCTAAGATTTCCCCCATTTTGACATGTGGACCTGTTGTCACTCATACCCTGACGGATAGCTCCAGACACTTTTTTGGTCCTATCTGAGGCATTTTATAATGAATGTCAGAATGGCCATATTCTGAATACACTCTAGCACTAAATCAATGATGATTTACTACGCTTTCCCATTGAAGGTCATATTGAGGTTAACTCAATGACTGGAGTTTTTCCTTGTATTCATATTTTTTGTGTGTATTGTACCTCCTTGACTAATCAATCACATCATTCCATGTATTAGAAAAACAGTTTTGTGTTTGGTTCAATAAGTTATTTTGTATATTTGTCTCTTTTTTAATGTAGAATATTACATCAAATCAAAACAAATCAAATCAAATCAAACAAAACATATATCTCTGTCAGTTCCATTAGCCTTTATCTTCTGTGGCCTTTATTTTCTTTATCTTCAGATGACGTGGCGAGGTCCACATCTTGCTGAAGATCTAATCACATCTTATCGGTCCCTGCGGTCTGGTGTGCTGAGAGTCATCTGTGTGGTGGTCTCGGGAGGCCATTACTGTTAGTAAAATATGATGAAAATACATATTTTTGGTTGAAAAGATGTTTCAAATCGCTTAAGGATCAGCTCTTTAAAAAACAAAATCACCTAAAATGACATACCAAAATTAAACTGCATATTCCTGATACCATTTGAAAGGAAACATTTTTAAGTTTGTGGAAATGTGAAATTACGTAGGAGAATATAACACATTAGATCTGGTAAAAGATAATACAAAGAAAGAAAAAAACAATATTTGTTGTATTTTTTTTGTACTGTCATCTTTGAAATGCAAGAGAAAGGCCATAATGTATTATTCTTGCCCAGGCGCAATTTAGATTTTGGCCACCAGATGGCAGCAGTGTTTGTGCAAAGTTTTAGACTGATCCAATGAAACATTGCATTTCTGATATCATTTTTTTTATCAAGACTGCCCAAAGGTGCCAAATTGGATTATTAATAACTTTTCAAGCTCATAACTGTGCCCTCTCCTAAAACAATAGCATGGTATTCTTTCACTGTAATAGCTACTGTAAATTGGACAGTGCAGTTAGATTAACAAGATTTTAAGCTTTCTGCCAATATCAGATATGTCTATGTCCTGGGAAATGTTCTTGTTACTTACAAGCTCATGCTAAATGCATTAGCACACATTAGCTCAACCATCCCGCGGGTGGGACACCAATCTGTAGAGATCCTTAAGAGGATTAAAATTAAGTACATTTTGCTCACTGGGATCCTTCAAAATCTCGTGTCCTTGAACGTGTGCAGAGCCTGGGCGTCCAAGGCTACCTCTGTGGAGCCCGGGTCGGTGGTGATCATGATTCACATTGAGGTTGCCACAGGATGCTGGATGGTACTTCCTGAATGAGAAGATTCAGAGGGGGTTGGTTAGGTTAGCAATGCAGCTGAACACATTGTCTGAATAGTGATGTACTGTATACCAAGTGCTGTACAGGACTTACAACACATTCAGATAGTACTGAAGCTTTGTGACGTGAAGATATGGCTGTTACTGCAGTGGTGTGGAGGCTGCATGGTGGACTGACAGAGTTGGCAGGAGAAGATGGAGGAGCCTGGAGGTCAAAACATGATGAATAAAACATCTAAATAATAAAATACCAACTGTTAAAGTCTAAGATATATGTCAGGAACCTTTTGACAGCTTATGATAAAAAAATATTTACAATCATAACGCCTACAGAACATTTTGCTCTATGTAAATGCTTAACAAGTTCCTCTAGAGCTGCAGAAATGCATTCAGTTTAACTGAGGTACAGTATCACATTGTAGCATTGATGTCAGTGAAGAAGAATCTGCAACTACCTGCTCTGTGGTCCCACCTGGCTCCTCAATGAAGTAGAGGTTGAGCAACATGGGGTACAATGAAGAATAATTTTGGGTACCAATATTTGTAATTCGATATCAATATAACAGTAGGTTTTTTTTGTAGTCTATGTTCTAGTTCAAATTCTAATATATTCATTTTCTAGTTTGAGTTCTAGTAAATTCATATTCTAGTTGATGTTCTAGTAAATTCATAATCTAGTTTACATTCTAACAAGTAATTTTATAGTTTAGATTATAGTAAATTCATAATCTATTTTATATTCTAGCAAGTAATTTCATAGTGTAGATTATAGTAAATTCATAATGTAGTTTATATTCTAGCAGGTAATTTTATAGTTTAGATTGTAGTAAATTCATATTCTAGTTTATGTTCTAATCTTTTAATGTTCTGGTAGTTTGTATTTTAGTATTATTAGGCATAAAATAAGTTAAATGACAACTTCAATCTCCAGGATCTCTCCCCTCTCTTCAAACAGGAATAACAACATAGTTAAGTGATGACGCCAAAGAAGCGAGTGTTTGAAGTTAATACAGTTGATGTCAGAAGTTTGGCTGGAAACGTTCTTATCCCTTGCTTGCTTGCTAGCTAGCCAACTATGGCTAACTTACAGTCATGTCAAAAAGTGCAGCCAGAATAACAGCAAAGTAGCTGCATTTGCATTTGTTTAAGATGTTTTCTATTTACATTTATTTGGATACATCCATAACAATGAGCTAATGACGCATGTACCCTCTCAACAGGACACTGTTGTTCAGAAGAGCTAGCCAACAACACAACTAACACAATCACTTCAAACTGAAGCTGGAAAGACAGCAAACTAGCTACACTTCGTTTCATTTTTTGTATGTTTTTGATTGATAATTCTTTGTATATATCCATAGAAATTATGCTGATTCATGATTTCGACTGGTTGAGAAAAGCTGCTTGCCTGTCTGTCTCATCCCGACACCTGGAGATCAAATTTGATTATTCAAATAATGTTGCAAATGTCAGAGACAGAAAGCACCGTTTATACAAATTCTCCAGTGTGGAAAACTAAATGTCAAATGTGAGATAATATCTAGATGTTTTTTTTATAAATTGCCTGAATGGGCTGATGAGACAGTGGATTGATTGCGCAGTCATATGGAAATAGGCATTTTAACGTCATAGATTTAGCCAGAGGTAAGTTGTGGAATAGACACCGGCTGGAATGTGCTTTTAACCAATCTTATGCCTGCCCATACCAACAAGTCCAACTCCTCACACAGATACAGACACAGATACAGACTTAGACTTTATGTCCTGCAAATAAGTAACCCCCATCCGCGTCAGCCCTGGTTGCATCCTTATCACATTGGCAGCCATGAGGGGTGGCTCATTCCTTGGGCAAGAAGAAAAAAGAAGAAGAAAATTGACATCCAAATGCATTCAGCTGAAATGTGTCTACTGCATTTAAACCAACCCTGGGGAATAGTAGGTTAACTGCCTTGATCAGGGGCAAAATGACAGATTTTTACCTTGTCAGCTTGGGGATTCGATCCCAATGCTCTAACCACAAGGCTATAATATGGTCACCGCAACAGCCCTATTCATGCAGAAGGTATTCAATAAGGTGTTGGCCATTGTTTATTTTGTCACATCCATGGATACCCATAGCTCTCTCATTGTTGCTATTGTCGGATCCCACTTTAGAAATGATGTCACTGATAACCAGAAACGTGTAATGCTGGGGTTTGTTAGAAAAAGCCAGTTGTAGTTGTTTGTGCCAGTTGTCCTTGTCCTCCTTTTCAAATTTGTTGGTGGGTGCATAGCTCTGCAAGATTGTGAGTTTGCAGAACCTAGCTCTCAGGGTCTTAGAGGCACGCAAACCTCTCCACCACAACAAAGTCATAGCACAAGGAGAGGAAGCAGAGGTGGAGCAACATGGGGGATAGCCAGAATTGTTTTGACCTGAGATTCAGCAGTTAAAACATCTAAATCTTTCAGGTCAAAATGAACACCACCCATAATGTTTCCACCGCAGTGATGAGCATGAGATATGGGCCGAAAACTCATCCCAGGAATGGAAGATGTCACTGTACTCCTAATGACATTTTCAAGCCATATCCCACGCTCATCACTGCGGTGGAAACATTACGGGTGGTGTGCATAACGACCTGAAAGGTTCAGATGGATTTACTGCTGAATCTCAGGTCAACACATTTCCGGCTGCATGGGGGATAATGCAAATTATTTGTTAAATATTTTATTTTTATATGAATGTTTAAATGAATTCAATGAATGAATCAAAGATAAACTTTTTTTCATTTCTGATTTCCACACCACTGTGAAATAATTATAAGTGTCTTTGGGGTAGTGTATTTTAACATTCTATCATAAATAGCACATGTTCAATTTACATTTTTTCAAATCTACAGTGGTGACAATTAAAGTGACAGGGTTGACCTAACAGAGTTAATGATTTAACTTCAAATCAGCCATAACTCAACCTGGAGGGTTGTTGTGTGTAACAGGGGAAATGGAGGGTTGATTTGTGTAACATGGGAAATGGAGGATTGTTGAGTGTGACAGGGGAAATGGAGGGTTGTTGTGTGTAACAGGGGAAATGGAGGGTTGATTTGTGTAACATGGGAAATGGAGGATTGTTGAGTGTGACAGGGGAAATGGAGGGTTGTTGTGTGTGAAAGGAGAAATTAAGGGTTGTTGTGTGTGAAAGGAGAAATGGAGGGTTGTTGTGTGTAACAGGGGAAATGGAGGGTTGTTTTGTGTAACAGGGGAAATGGAGGGTTGTTGTGTGTGACAGGGGAAATGGAGGGTTGTTGTGTGTAACAGGGGAAATGGAGGGTTGTTGTGTGTAACAGGGGAAATGGAGGGTTGTTGTGTGTGACAGGGGAAATGGAGGGTTGTTGTGTGTAACAGGGGAAATGGAGGGTTGTTGTGTGTAACAGGGGAAATGGAGGGTTGTTGTGTGTAACAGGGGAAATGGAGGGTTGTTGTGTGTGACAGGGGAAATGGAGGGTTGTTGTGTGTAACAGGGGAAATGGAGGGTTGTTGTGTGTAACAGGGGAAATGGAGGGTTGTTGTGTGTGACAGGGGAAATGGAGGGTTGTTTTGTGTAACAGGGCAAATGGAGGGTTGTTGTGTGTGACAGGGGAAATGGAGGGTTGTTTTGTGTAACAGGGCAAATGGAGGGTTGTTGTGTGTGACAGGGGAAATGGAGGGTTGTTTTGTGTAACAGGGGAAATGGAGGGTTGTTGTGTGTGACAGGGGAAATTGAGGGTTGTTTTGTGTAACAGGGGAAAGTGAGGGTTGTTTTGTGTAACAGGGGAAATGGAGTGTTGTTGTGTGTGACGGGGGAAATGGAGGGTTGTTGTTTGAGACAGGGTAAATGGAGGGTTGTGTGTGACAGGGGAAATGGAGGGTTATTGTGTGTGACAGGGTAAATGGAGGGTTGTTGTGTGTGACAGGGGAAATGGAGGGTTGTGTGTGAGACAGGGTAAATGGAGGGTTGTGTGTGACAGGGGAAATGGAGGGTTGTTGTGTGAGACAGGGGAAATGGAATGTTGTTGTGTGTGACAGAGCAAACTGAGGGTTGTTGGGTGTGACACACACACTTTGGCACCTTGCCAAGATAGTATAGGAGGAAACATGAGAATAAAACCAGGAGGGGAACATATCAGAGAAACTGACTCGATACCGGTACCCCCGTATATAGCCTCGTTATTGTTATTTTATTATGTGACTTTTTATAATTTTTTGCTTTAGTTTATTTGGTAAATATTTTCTTAACTCTTCTTGAACTGCACTGTTGGTTAAGGGCTTGTAAGTAGGCATTTCACGGTAAGGTCTACACTTGTATTCAGCTCACGTGACAAATAAAGTTGGATTTGATTTGATTGAATCTCTAGACCACTGTCATTACCTTCCTTTTTACTCTCTATGGCCTTGATTCTGATTGGATGACAGAACAGGTGATGAATGAATTCATTAATATCGATCAGCCCTGTTCACAAACATGGAAATACAGCTAAAATACAGTACATGTACATGATATGAATACCAGTTCCCATGTTCCTTTAGTGCCCCTTAGTGGGGAGACGATGTATCTACACCCTGGGCTTTTTCTTTCTTTCTTTCTTTCTTTCTTTCTTTCTTTCTTTCTTTCTTTCTTTTGTTCTTCTGAGTGAAGAAAAATAAATAATATAATATTCCTATTTCTATTTTTACCGATACACTTTCTACAGCAAGTCATTACAATGAAAAAATTAAGTATGTTATAATAGACACATTTGGTGGTTTAGACCTCATGTAGTCCTTACAGATTTAGACCTCATGTAGTCCTTACAGATTTAGACCTCATGTAGTCCTTACAGATTTAGACCTCATGTAGTCCTTACAGATTTAGACCTCATGTAGTCCTTACAGATTTAGACCTCATGTAGTCCTTACAGATTTAGACCTCATGTAGTCCTTACAGATTTAGACCTCATGTAGTCCTTACAGATTTAGACCTCATGTAGTCCTTACAGATTTAGACCTCATGTAGTCCTTACAGATTTAGACCTCATGTAGTCCTTACAGATTTAGACCTCATGTAGTCCTTACAGATTTAGACCTCATGTAGTCCTTACATATTTTAGACCTCATGTAGTCCTTACAGATTTAGACCTCATGTAGTCCTTACAGATTTAGACCTCATGTAGTCCTTACAGATTTAGACCTCATGTAGTCCTTACAGATTTAGACCTCATGTAGTCCTTACAGATTTAGACCTCATGTAGTCCTTACAGATTTAGACCTCATGTAGTCCTTATAGACTTAGACCTCATGTAGTCCTTACAGATTTAGACCTCATGTAGTCCTTACAGATTTAGACCTCATGTAGTCCTTACAGATTTAGACCTCATGTAGTCCTTACAGATTTAGACCTCATGTAGTCCTTACAGATTTAGACCTCATGTAGTCCTTACATATTTAGACCTCATGTAGTCCTTACAGATTTAGACCTCATGTAGTCCTTACAGATTTAGACCTCATGTAGTCCTTACAGATTTAGACCTCATGTAGTCCTTACAGATTTAGACCTCATGTAGTCCTTACAGATTTAGACCTCATGTAGTCCTTACAGATTTAGACCTCATGTAGTCCTTACATATTTAGACCTCATGTAGTCCTTACAGATTTAGACCTCATGTAGTCCTTACAGATTTAGACCTCATGTAGTCCTTACAGATTTAGACCTCATGTAGTCCTTATAGACTTAGACCTTATGCTGCTCCTACGGAGTCAGGATGGCTGAGCGGTGTAAGGTGCCTCGTCAAGGTTGAAGTCTCTGCTCGAGTGGTGGTGTCAAATCCAACTACTGATAATATTTTTCTAAATCGATCAATGTAATTTAGTGAATGTCATATTGCATTTGATAGCATGATAGTAAATGAATTAAACACTTTTATTATGGTATAAATTAAACATTTTATCATAGTCTAAATGAAAAGTTATTCAAATAGTTTAATTAGCCAACAGTTAATACTACTGTAGTCTAGATGGAGGACACGCATATCATTAGCACAGTATTTGCGTGGCTGAGTGGTTAAGGTGATGGACTCGAAAACCATTGGCATCTTGACCCACTGGATCCAATGCTGCCGACAACGTTATTGGTGTATATCCTGTCAAAGGCACCTCCCCTTCAACAAAACTCAGATTGCGTGTTAAGCCCTTTTACCACATGAGGGTGCCCTCCACTTTCACGTATCAGCTATGTACAAAACATTATGAACACCTTCCGAATATTGAGTTGAGACTGGACTCAGAACAGCCTCAATTAGTCAGGGCACGGACTACAAGGTGTGGAAAGCATTCCAGAAAGACGTTGGCCCATGTTCACTCCAATGCTTGCCACAGTCGCGTCAAGTTGGCTGGATGTCCTTTGAGTAGTGGGACATTCTTGATACACACAGGAAACTGATGTGTGAAAAACCCAGCAGCGTTGCAGTTCTTGACACAAACCGGTCCGCCTGGCACCTTTTACCATACCTCGTTCAAAGACACTTAAATATTTTGTCTTGCCCATTCACCCTTTGAATGTCACACATACACAATCAGTGTCTTAATTGTGTCATGGCTTAAAAATCCTTCTTTAACCTGTCTCCTCTCCTTCATCTTCACTGATTGAAATGGATTTAACCAGGGACATCAATAAGGGTTCATAGCTTTCACCTGGATTCACCAGGTCAGTCTATGTCATGGAAAGAGCTGTAGTCCTTAATATTTTGTATACGTTTTATGTCTCTGGTATGGTATATGTGAGGTATTACCTGTATTAATTTCAGTAACTATATGCCAGTGGAAGGTTAAAGGAATAGTCCATTCTCAAATCAAATTAATTTGGCTTCAAAATGTATTGATTTAAGGCATAGTATGTGATTTGGCAAGCTGACGGTTGGTATTGGGGAAAAATTATGTCACCCTTAGGTACAGAGTAGTAATTTGTGTATGTAGATGTGTTTTGGCTTCTTCTTTGTATCTTCACATTTGAATGAAAGAGTAGGCATTAATTGGAGCAAATATCATGAACAGTAAAGTAGCATATTTTACAGTACACACAGAGGAAATTTAGCCCATAATCACTTATTAAATATTTAAACTGAGGTAGTAATGTGTTCTCTTACTCTTCCTGTCACACTCTGATCTGTTTCACCTGTCCTTGTGATTGTCTCCACTCCCTCCAGGTGTCGCTGATTTCCCCCAGTGTGTTTCCTGTCTCTCAGTGCCAGTTCGTCTTGTATGTTCCAAGTCAACCAGCGTTTTTTCCCAAACTCCAACCATTGCTATTCTCCTTTTTCTAGTCTTCCTGGTTTTGACCCTTGCCTGTTCTGGACTCTGTACCTGGCTGCCTGACCATTCTGCCTGCCTTGACCACGAGCCTTTCTGCCACTCTGTACCTCCTGGACTCTGATCTGGTTTTGACCCTTGCCTGTTCTGGACTCTGTACCTGGCTGCCTGACCATTCTGCCTGCCTTGACCATGAGCCTTTCTGCCACTCTGTACCTCCTGGACTCTGATCTGGTTTTGACCCTTGCCTGTTCTGGACTCTGTACCTGGCTGCCTGACCATTCTGCCTGCCTTGACCACGAGCCTTTCTGCCACTCTGTACCTCCTGGACTCTGATCTGGTTTTGACCTTTTGCCTGGCCACGGCCGTTCTCTAGTTTACTCCTTTTGGATTAATAAATGTTGTAAGACTCCAACCATCTTTCTCCTGGGTCTCGCATGGTGTCATGGTACTTTCTCTCTCATCCCATCTCTCTCCCCCTCTATCCCCTCTCTCTCCCCCTCTATCCCCTCTCTCTCTCTCTCAAATCAAATGTTATTTGTCACATGTGCCGAATATAACAGGTCAAATCAAAGCAAATGTATTGGTCACATACACATGTTTAGCAGATGTTATTGCGGGTGTTGCGAAATGATTGTGTTTGTTGCTCCAACAGTGCAGTAATATCTAAGAAGTAATATCTAACAATTTCGCAACAATACACACAATGCATGAGCGGCATAGACTACAATAGAGTACAGTATATACATATAATACTTTTTTTTACCTTTATTTAACTAGCCAAGTCAGTTGAGAAAAAAATCTTGTTTTCACTGAGGGCCTAGGAACATTGAGCCAAATGCCTTGTTCAGGGGCACAACGACAGATTTTTACTTTGTCAGCGCAGGTTATCTCTGGGATTTGATCTTGTAACCTTTCGGTTGCTAGTCCAACTCTCTAACCAGTAGGCTACCTGCTGACCAAGGTGAGAGGAGTAATGCAAAATATGTACACATTATAAAGTGACTAGCGTTCCATTATTAAAGTGGCCAGTGATTTCAAGTCTATGTATATAGGGCAGCAGCCTCTAAGGTGCTAGTGATGGCCTTGAGATAGAAGCTGTTTTTCAGTCTCTCAGTCCCAGCTTTGATACACCTGCACTGACCTTGTCTTCTGGATAATAGCGGGGTGAGCAGGGAGTGGCTCTGGTGGTTGTTGTACTTAATTATCTTGTTGGCCTTCCTGTGACATTGTGTGATGTAGGAGTCCTGGCGGGCAGATAGTTTGCCCCGGGTGATGCGTTGGGCAGACCGCACCACCCTCTGGAGAGCCCTGCAGTTGCAGGCAGTGCTGTTGTCATACCAAACAGTGATACAGCCCTACAGGATGCTCTCCATTGTGCATCTGTGAGTTTGTGAGGGTTTTAGGTGCCAAGCCAAATTTCCTCAGGCTCCTGAGGTTGAAGAGGCGCAGTTGTGCCTTCTTCACCACACTGTCTGTGTGGGTGGACCCTTTCAGTTGGTCAGTGATCTGTACGCCGAGGAACTTGAAGCTTTCCTTCTTCTTCACTGCAGTCCTGTCTATGTGGATATGGGGGTGCTCCCTCTGCTGTTTCCTGAAGTCCACGATCAGCTCCTTTGTTTTGTTGATGTTGAGTGAGAGGTTATTTTCCTGGCACCACACTCCCTAGGCCCTCAGCTCCTCCCTGTAGGCTGTCTCGTGTAGACCTTACGGTGAAATGCTTACTTAAACGCCCTTAACCAACAATGCAGTTCAAGAAATAGAGTTAAGATTTTTTCTCTCTAAATAAACTCAAGTAAAATATAAATAATAAATAAAACAATAAAATTAAAATAACGAGGCTATATACAGGCGGTACCAGTACTGAGTCAATGTGCGAGGGTACAGGTTAGTTGAGATAATTTGTACAAGTAGGTTGGCGTCAATGTAAGTAGTCCAGGTGGCCATTTGATTAATTGTTCAGCAGTCTTATGACTTGGGGGTAGAATCTGTTAAAGAACCTTTTTGATCTAGACTTGGCGCACCAGTACTGCTTGCCGTACGGTAGCAGAGAGAACAGTCTATGACTCTCTTCCCCTTCTATCCCTCTCTCTCCCGTGTCTCTGTCTCATCCACTTTCTCTCGCTCTTTCTCTCTATTTCTGTGTCGTTGCACTCCAGGGGAAACAGGGCGGGACATGCTCAGGTGATTCCATGGAAGAGACTAGATGAAGAAAACAACAATTGTCTCACAGGAAAACAGACCTGCACACACGCCTGCAGACATATCGCAACACCACACCCACACACATACACAAACTTGTTGTTGTTGGAAGGCAAGATGTGATAATAGCCGTGCCTGTACAATGTAATGGCTTTGTCATCAACTTGGCTGAGTTTGGCATTGGCTTTGATACCACTTTAATAACTCTACCTACATGTACATAATTACCTCAATTACCTTGAGACCGGTGCCCCCCGCACATTGACACAGTGACACGTTGACTCTGTACCAGTACCCCCTGTATACAGCCGCCACATATACTCTGTACCGGTACCCACTGTATATAGCCTCCACATTGACTCTGTACAGGTACCCCCTGTATATAACCTCCACATTGACTCTGTACCAGTACCCCCTGTATATAGCCTCCACATTGACTCTGTACAGGTACCCCCTGTATATAACCTCCACATTGACTCTGTACCAGTACCCCCTGTATATAGCCTCCACATTGACTCTGTACAGGTACCCCCTGTATATAACCTCCACATTGACTCTGTACCGGTACCCCCTGTATATAACCTCCACATTGACTCTGTACCAGTACCCCCTGTATATAGCCTCCACATTGGCTCTGTACCGGTACCCACTGTATATAGCCTCCACATTGACTCTGTACCGGTACCCCCTGTATATAGCCTCCACATTGACACTGTACCAGTACCCCCTGTGTATAGCCTCCAAATTGACTCTGTACAGGTACCCCCTGTATATAGCCTCCACATTGACTCTGTACAGGTACCCCCTGTATATAACCTCCACATTGACTCTGTACCAGTACCCCTGTATATAGCCTCCACATTGACTCTGTACAGGTACCCCTGTATATAACCTCCACATTGACTCTGTACCAGTACCCCTGTATATAGCCTCCACATTGACTCTGTACCGGTATCCCCTGTATATAACCTCCACATTGACTCTGTACCGTTACCCCCTGTATATAGCCTCCAAATTGACTCTGTACAGGTACCCCCTGAATATAGCCTCCACATTGACTCTGTACCGGTACCCCCTGTATATAACCTCCACATTGACTCTGTACCAGTACCCCCTGTATATAGCCTCCACATTGGCTCTGTACCGGTACCCACTGTATATAGCCTCCACATTGACTCTGTACCGGTACCCCCTGTATATAGCCTCCACATTGACACTGTACCAGTACCCCCTGTGTATAGCCTCCAAATTGACTCTGTACAGGTACCCCCTGAATATAGCCTCCACATTGACTCTGTACCAGTACCCCCTGTATATAGCCTCCACATTGACTCTGTACCGGTATCCCCTGTATGTAACCTCCACATTGACTCTGTACCGGTACCCCCTGTATATAGCCTCCAAATTGACTCTGTACAGGTACCCCCTGAATATAGCCTCCACATTGACTCTGTACCGGTACCCCCTGTATATAACCTCCACATTGACTCTGTACCAGTACCCCCTGTATATAGCCTCCACATTGACTCTGTACAGGTACCCCCTGTATATAACCTCCACATTGACTCTGTACCAGTACCCCCTGTATATAGCCTCCACATTGACTCTGTACCGGTATCCCCTGTATATAACCTCCACATTGACTCTGTACCGGTACCCCCTGTATATAGCCTCCAAATTTACTCTGTACAGGTACCCCCTGAATATAGCCTCCACATTGACTCTGTACCGGTACCCCCTGTATATAACCTCCACATTGACTCTGTACTAGTACCCCCTGTATATAGCCTCCACATTGGCTCTGTACCGGTACCCACTGTATATAGCCTCCACATTGACTCTGTACCGGTACCCCCTGTATATAGCCTCCACATTGACACTGTACCAGTACCCCCTGTGTATAGCCTCCAAATTGACTCTGTACAGGTACCCCCTGAATATAGCCTCCACATTGACTCTGTACCGGTACCCCCTGTATATAACCTCCACATTGACTCTGTACCAGTACCTCCTGTATATAGCCTCCATATTGACTGTCTACAGGTACCCCCTGTATATAGCCTCCACATTGACTCTGTACAGGTACCCCCTGTATATAGCCTTCACATTGACTCTGTACCGGTACCCCCTGTATATAGCCTCCACATTGACTCTATACCCGTATCCCCTGTATATAGCCTCCACATTGACTCTGTACCGTAACACCCTGTATATAGCCTCCACATTGACTCTGTACCGGTACCCCCTGTATATAGCCTCCACATTGACTCTGTACTGGTACCCCCTGTATATAGCCTCCACATTGACTCTGTACTGGTACCCCCTGTATATAGCCTCCACATTGACTCTGTACTGGTACCCCCTGAATATAGCCTCCACATTGACTCTGTACCGGTACCCCCTGTATATAGCCTCCACATTGACTCTGTACAGGTACCCCCTGTATATAGCCTCCACATTGACTCTGTACTGGTACCCCCTGTATATAGCCTCCACATTGACTCTGTACTGGTACCCCCTGTATATAGCCTCCACATTGACTTTGTACTGGTACCCCCTGAATATAGCCTCCAAATTGACTCTGTACTGGTACCCCCTGTATATAGCCTCCACATTGACTCTGTACCGGTACCCCCTGAATATAGCCTCCACATTGACTCTTTACCGGTACCCCCTGTATATAGCCTCCACATTGACTCTGTACCAGTACCCCCTGTATATAGCCTCCACATTGACTCTCTACCGCTACCCACTGTATATAGCCTCCACATTGACTCTGTACCGGTACCCCCTGTATATAGCCTCCACATTGACACTGTACCAGTACCCCCTGTATATAGCCTCCACATTGACTCTGTACCGGTACCCCCTGTATATAGCCTCCACATTGACTCTGTACTGGTACCCCCTGTATATAGCCTCCACATAGACTCTGTACCGGTACCCCCTGTATATAGCCTCCACATTGACTCTGTACCGGTATCCCCTGTATATAGCCTCCACATTGACTCTGTACCGGTACCCCCTGTATATAGCCTCCACATTGACTCTGTACCAGTACCTCCTGTATATAGCCTCCATATTGACTGTCTACAGGTACCCCCTGTATATAGCCTCCACATTGACTCTGTACAGGTACCCCCTGTATATAGCCTCCACATTGACTCTGTAACGGTACCCCCTGTATATAGCCTCCACATTGACTCTGTACCGGTACACCCTGTATATAGCCTCCACATTGACTCTGTACAGGTACCCCTGTAGGTAGCCTCCACATTGACTCTGTACCGGTACCCCTGTATATAGCCTCCACATTGACTCTGTACAGGTACCCCCTGTATATAAGCCTCCACATTGACTCTGTACAGGTACCCCTGTAGGTAGCCTCCACATTGACTCTGTACCCGTATCCCCTGTATATAGCCTCCACATTGACTCTGTACCCGTATCCCCTGTATATAACCTCCACATTGACTCTGTACCGATACCCCTGTATATAGCCTCCACATTGACTCTGTACAGGTACCCCCTGTATATAGCCTCCACATTGACTCTGTACCGGTACCCCCTGTATATAGCCTCCACATTGACTCTGTACCGATACCCCCTGTATATAGCCTCCACATTGACTCTGTACAGGTACCCCCTGTATATAGCCTCCACATTGACTCTGTACCGGTACCCCTGTATATAGCCTCCACATTGACTCTGTACCGGTATCCCCTGTATATAGCCTCCACATTGACTCTGTACAGGTACCCCTGTATATAGCCTCGACATTGACTCTGTACAGGTACCCCTGTATATAGCCTCCACATTGACTCTGTACAGGTATCCCCTGTATATAGCCTCCACATTGACTCTGTACCGGTACCCCCTGTATATAGCCTGCACATTGACTCTGTACAGGTACCCCTGTATATAGCCTCCACATTGACTCTGTACCGGTACCCCTGTATATAGCCTCCACATTGACTCTGTACCGGTACCCCCTGTATATAGCCTCCACATTGACTCTGTACAGGTACCCCCTGTATATAGCCTCCACATTGACTCTGTACAGGTACCCCTGTATATAGCCTCCACATTGACTCTGTACAGGTACCCCTGTATATAACCTCCACATTGACTCTGTACAGGTACCCCCTGTATATAGCCTCCACATTGACTCTGTACAGGTACCCCCTGTATATAGCCTCCACATTGACTCTGTACAGGTACCCCCTGTATATAACCTCCATATTGACTCTGTACCGGTAACCCCTGTATATAGCCTCCACATTGACTCTGTACAGGTACCCCCTGTATATAGCCTCCACATTGACTCTGTACAGGTACCCCTGTATATAGCCTCCTCATTGACTCTGTACAGGTACCCCCTGTATATAGCCTCCACATTGACTCTGTACAGGTACCCCCTGTATATAGCCTCCACATTGACTCTGTACAGGTACCCCTGTATATATCTCGACATTGACTCTGTACCGGTACCCCTGTATATAGCCTCCACATTGACTCTGTACAGGTACCCCCTGTATATAGCCTCCACATTGACTCTGTACCGGTACCCCCTGTATATAGCCTCCACATTGACTCTGTACCGGTACCCCCTGTATATAGCCTCCACATTGACTCTGTACCGGTACCCCCTGTATATAGCCTCCACATTGACTCTGTACAGGTACCCCCTGTATATAACCTCCACATTGACTCTGTACAGGTACCCCCTGTATATAGCCTCCACATTGACTCTGTACAGGTACCCCCTGTATATAGCCTCCACATTGACTCTGTACAGGTACCCCCTGTATATAACCTCCACATTGACTCTGTACCGGTAACCCCTGTATATAGCCTCCACATTGACTCTGTACAGGTACCCCCTGTATATAGCCTCCACATTGACTCTGTACAGGTACCCCCTGTATATAGCCTCCACATTGACTCTGTACAGGTACCCCCTGTATATAGCCCCCACATTGACTCTGTACAGGTACCCCCTGTAAATAGCCTCCACATTGACTCTGTACAGGTACCCCCTGTATATAACCTCCACATTGACTCTGTACATTTACCCCCTGTATATAGCCTCCACATTGACTCTGTACAGATACCCCCTGTATATAGCCTCCACATTGACTCTGTACAGGTACCCCCTGTATATAGCCTCCACATTGACTCTGTACAGGTACCCCTGTATATAGCCTCCACATTGACTCTGTACAGGTACCCCCTGTATATAGCCTCCACATTGACTCTGTACAGGTACCCCCTGTATATACCTCCACATTGACTCTGTACATTTACCCCCTGTATATAGCCTCCACATTGACTCTGTACAGGTACCCCCTGTATATAACCTCCACATTGACTCTGTCCAGGTACCCCCTGTATATAGCCTCCTCATTGACTCTGTACAGGTACCCCTGTATATAGCCTCCACATTGACTCTGTACAGGTACCCCCTGTATATAGCCTCCACATTGACTCTGTACAGGTACCCCCTGTATATAGCCTCCACATTGACTCTGTACCGGTACCCCCTGTATATAGCCTCCACATTGACTCTGTACCGGTACCCCCTGTATATAGCCTCCACATTGACTCTGTACAGGTACCCCTGTATATAGCCTCCACATTGACTCTGTACAGGTACCCCTGTATATAGCCTCCACATTGACTCTGTACAGGTACCCCTGTATATAGCCTCCACATTGACTCTGTACAGGTACCCCTGTATATACCTCCACATTGACTCTGTACCGGTAACCCCTGTATATAGCCTCCACATTGACTCTGTACAGGTACCCCCTGTATATAGCCTCCACATTGACTCTGTACAGGTACCCCTGTATATAGCCTCCACATTGACTCTGTACAGGTACCCCTGTATATAGCCCCCACATTGACTCTGTACAGGTACCCCCTGTAAATAGCCTCCACATTGACTCTGTACAGGTACCCCTGTATATAACCTCCACATTGACTCTGTACATTTACCCCCTGTATATAGCCTCCACATTGACTCTGTACAGGTACCCCCTGTATATAACCTCCACATTGACTCTGTCCAGGTACCCCCTGTATATAGCCTCCACATTGACTCTGTACAGGTACCCCCTGTATATAACCTCCACATTGACTCTGTACAGGTACCCCCTGTATATAGCCTCCACATTGACTCTGTACAGGTACCCCCTGTATATAGCCTCCACATTGACTCTGTACAGGTACCCCCTGTATATAGCCTCCACATTGACTCTGTACAGGTACCCCCTGTATATAACCTCCACATTACTCTGTACAGGTACCCCCTGTATATAGCCTCCACATTGACTCTGTACAGGTACCCCCTGTATATAACCTCCACATTACTCTGTACAGGTACCCCCTGTATATAACCTCCACATTACTCTGTACAGGTACCCCCTGTATATAGCCTCTCTATTGTTATTTACTGCCGCCCTTTAATCATTTGTTATTCTTATTGTTATTCTTGTTATTCTTACTTTTTAGGGATTTTCTTAAACTGCATTGTTGGTTAAGGGCTTGTAAGTAAGCGTTTCATTGTAAGGTTGTATTCCTGTTCCTGTTGATTTGATTTAATGGTATGAATGACTAATAGCTCCTAAGAAGTTATTGGGAAAACAAGATAAACCTGTCTGTAGATTTCTCACCTGGATGACTGGAGGCTTCTCTGGATGAGTACAAGATTAGCCCATCTTCAAACCGACCACAATACCTGGGGTTTCCATTCTGGGGTTTTCTTATCTGTGTAATCCTTTGGGGGATTTGAATCATGACAGTTTAACAGACAGTTCCGAGAGTATTTGTCTGTAATCATTATAATGTAATAACTTAATTTATATATAATATAATATAAATGTTTGATTTTGTAAATGTTCAATTAACATGTCTTATTTTGGTATAGTGATACCGAAAGAGCCCAATTCCTTAGTTTCTCTGCATGTGTTGTTTTGGCTTAATCCTTATAATCCTGATCTCTGACCAAAACAGTTCCAGAGTATTTCTCTGTTATAGTGACAGGTCACGACAACACACCTCTACCCTGTTATATTCTCAGGAATCATTTATACTCTGTTCTATTCTCAGAAATCATCCATGTTTTGTTCTATTCTCAGGAATTATCTTTGTTTTGTTATATTCTTAGGAATCATTTCTACTCTGTTCTATTCTCAGGAATAATTTCTACTCTGTTCTATTCTCAGGAATCATCTTTGTTTTGTTCTATTCTTAAGGAATCATTTCTACTCTGTTCTATTCTCAGGAATCATCTATGTTTTGTTCTATTCTTAGGAATCATTTCTACTCTGTTCTATTCTCAGGAATAATTTCTACTCTGTTCTATTCTAATGACAACATCTCTACTCTGTTCTATTCTCAGGAATAATCTATATTCTATTGCCTTGAGCTCTCTGTTATAAAACACATTCTCAATGGGATAAAGGACAAATAAAACCAAACAAAAAGAACTAAATGGGCCGCATTGAATGAAACTTTTCTATTCTGAACTGCTGATTAGTTCCTGTACACAGCACTATGTTCATAATACAAACATAGAGTATTTATAATAATAATACCTCCTAAAACATTTCAATATGAAAGAGTTGTGACCAAGTGTATGACGTCTACATGGATGCTATGTACGTACAACAAAGTCGATTGGCCCTTTTTCAACTCAAGTAGTTTGATACATTGCTATGTTTTTATTTAGAAATCCCTTTTACAAAAAGTCCCACTTTACATAACATCATTACTAAACTTTAGACAAACCAGTTACCACACCCCGGTGTCAGGGATGGCTTACTCTGGAAATTCCTTTGGTCTCTACCGAGTTCAAATAATTCAATTGGGCAATCCTCTGGAGTGGGCGTGGTTTACAGATTTGCCCCGCCCGCGGTGTCTTTGATTGACATTGCTCAAGAGCATCTGCAGCCAGCAAACCGTGAGTTCTCGCTCTGTCTGTTGAAGAGACATGGATTTGGTGCTGCTGCTGATCATGTTCACGTCCCATTATAGTCACACACCAGCATCTCTGCTCTAGCAGGCTTTTTTAACGTCGGTCACCTCTAAACCTACTGACAAACGGGGATATATTATATGCTCTCTTTTTTTATTTTCTCTCTCTTTCGGTCTCAGTCGCAATCTCTCGATCGCTTATCGGTGAGAAAGAGGTAGGCAGGCTTGTTTCCCCGTGGAAGAGGGCAGCCTATAGCGGGGGCCAAGGGCATTTACTCCGTGGTCTCGTTGTCTGGATGGTTTCTGATTCTGGTGATTTTTATAATATTTCATTTGAATCATGGCGACTGATTCCCCTGCCCGGAGTCTGGATGAGATCGACCTGTCTGCTCTACGGGTAAGATAAACCCGGATCTACATCATGTATCTGTTTCAGTGTCAGAGATGGCTACTACTCTCTCTCTGTGTCTCTCTCTCTCTCTCTCTCTCTCTCTGTGTGTGTGTGTGTGTGTGTGTGTGTGTGTGTGTGTGTGTGTGTGTGTGTGTGTGTGTGTGTGTGTGTGTGAGAGAGAGAGACAACGCTTCTAAAATGGGTCAAATTCCCCATCCCTCCCTACAGCCACCAACATGGCAGACTGGCCTACCGATGTTTGTGCAGAGGCCTGTATAGCACTGTTCATAGCCTAATGGCAGGTGGTTATACAATGTAACACTATATGAACATACTCAGTGGAAAAACGTCAACCAAGTGTTTCTCTTTCTGCTGATTTACTAACGATTTAGCAAGGTAAACAATGGTAGGTATGAAATGGCATGACAGCGTAGCAGTGTAATCTGAATCTGGTGCGCGCGGTGCTTCGGTGGTCTCGGTTTTTAGGTCTGAATATGTCGCTTTCATTGAGCCAGTCCGCGGTGGAATGTAGCCTACGCACACACACAGCATGTTAATATGAGTCTACCAAAACAGCCTGGTAGCTTTCATGGGCATTTACTGTATGTATACATTATACATTAAGGCATTCATGCATACTGTGTGTGTGTGTGTGTGTGTGTGTGTGTGTGTGTGTGTGTGCGTGAACAACAAATGTCACTCACTGTTAAACATGGGTAGAGAGAGTCCTCTACAAAGGATACTATTAAATAATCACTAAGTATCTATTTACATGTCATACTGTATATTGTCTATTTTACATTACCTTGATATATTGCATATGCCAATATGGTTATATGTTGGTATAACCATCAGTGTAGATGCTAAACTCTGCTAAGCCAGTAATGCTAGTGGCTAGGCTACCTGTAGACTGTGTTGTCTGTGCACTCTTAGAAAAAATGGTTCCAAATGGGTTCTGCGGCTATCCCCATAGGAGAACGCTTTTTGTTTCCAGGTAGAACCCTTTTTGGTTGCAGGTATAACTGTGTTGGTTTCCATGTAGAACCCTGTGTGGAAAGGGTTCTACATGGAACCCAAACGGGTTGTACCTGCAACCAAAAGTGATTATTCAAAGGGTTCTCCTATGGGGACAGACAAAGAACCCTTTATGGTTCTAAATTGCAATTCCAATTTATTTTCTAAGAGTGTAGACTGGGTCTGTACGCTACTGTTACTGCACTCTCTGGTTATTTTGTGAACCCTGAGAAAAGACACACGCACGCACACACACACACACACACACACTGCATGATGGATACACCTACTCTGCAAGATGCTGTGTGTGCGTTTGCATTTGTTTGTGTGTGTGTGTGGTCAGGTACTGTGTATAGATATAAGCTATGACCCACAGACAGGTACACAGACTAGTATAAAGGATGATAGGCAGTTTTTTCATGTCATTCTAGAATCTCCATTACATAACAGAACTCACAATATGACATAGTACTGTACATATAGGGAGCCATTTGACATCCCGGGTTGCCAGATTGGGTTGGTGTCATGGTAAGGATGAGGGCAGAGTCAGGGTTGACATTTTGGTAGAGGGCAGAGCCAGTCTATAGCTGAGCTGTCTATAGCTGAACTCTACAGTAGCATGTGCCTATTCAGGTTGTGCAGAGCCAGTCTAGCTGAGATGTGCAGTGGCCTGTTCAGCTGGTGCAGAGCCAGTCTAGCTGAGATGTACAGTGGCCTGTTCAGGTTGTGCAGAGCCAGTCTAGCTGAGATGTACAGTGGCCTGTTCAGGTTGTGCAGAGCCAGTCTAGCTGAGATGTACAGTGGCCTGTTCAGGTTGTGCAGAGCCAGTCTAGCTGAGATGTGCAGTGGCCTGTTCAGGTTGTGCAGAGCCAGTCTAGCTGAGATGTGCAGTGGCCTGTTCAGGTTGTGCAGAGCCAGTCTAGCTGAGATGTGCAGTGGCCTGTTCAGGTTGTGCAGAGCCAGTCTAGCTGAGATGTGCAGTGGCCTGTTCAGGTTGTGCAGAGCCAGTCTAGCCGAGATGTACAGTGGCCTGTTCAGGTTGTGCAGAGCCAGTCTAGCTGAGCTGTACCGTGGCCTGTTCAGGTTGTGCAGAGCCAGTCTAGCTGAGATGTACAGTGGCCTGTTCAGGTTGTGCAGAGCCAGTCTAGCTGAGATGTGCAGTGGCCTGTTCAGGTTGTGCAGAGCCAGTCTAGCTGAGATGTGCAGTGGCCTGTTCAGGTTGTGCAGAGCCAGTCTAGCTGAGATCTACAGTGGCCTGTTCAGGTTGTGCAGAGCCAGTCTAGCGGAGATGTACAGTGGCCTGTTCAGGTTGTGCAGAGCCAGTCTAGCTGAGCTGTACAGTGGCCTATTGAGGTTGCCAGGTTGTGCAGAGCCAGTCTAGCTGAGATGTACAGTGGCCTATTGAGGTTGCCAGGTTGGGCAGAGCCAGTCTAGCTGAGATGTACCGTGGCCTATTGAGGTTGCCAGGTTGGGCAGAGCCAGTCTAGCTGAGATGTACAGTGGCCTATTGAGGTTGCCAGGTTGGCAGAGCCAGTCTAGCTGAGATGTACAGTGGCCTATTGAGGTTGCCAGGTTGGCAGAGCCAGTCTAGCTGAGATGTACAGTGGCCTATTGAGGTTGCCAGGTTGGGCAGAGCCAGTCTAGCTGAGATGTACCGTGGCCTATTGAGGATGCCAGGTTGGGCAGAACCAGTCTAGCTGAGATGTACCGTGGCCTATTGAGGTTGCCAGGTTGGGAAGAGCCAGTCTAGCTGAGCTGTACAGTGGCCTGTGTGGATTACAGTTCTCCACCAGTCAGTCGCAGACATTAATCCACTGTTTAGTGGGTCACTGGCTAGACTGGCCTAGGAACCGCTGGACAGATGAGTGTGTGTGTGTGTTGTACAGTGGCCTGTGGGGATTACAGTTCTCCACCAGTCAGTCGCAGACATTAATCCACTGTTTAGTGGGTCACTGGCTAGACTGGCCTAGGAACCGCTGGACAGATGATTGTGTGTGTGTGTTGGGAAATCCTGACTGAGAAGTGGTCAGAGAATTGGTGATACAGCACACCCACACGCACAGTCAGAAGCCAGGCAGTCAGCTGATGACATCAACAGACAACAGATCAGCAGGACAGCACTGACCACACACACACACACACACACACACACACACACACACACACACACACACACACACACACACACATAGGTGTAGGGTGAGGAGCTGATGATTGAGAGACAAAGAAAAAGGGGGAACGAGGAAGGGAGAGAGAACTAGATGGAGAGTGAGAGAAAGAGAGAGATTGAGTGCCAGTTATGTCACAGATGACACCCTATCCTCCATTACTTTTGGCCAGAGCACTAGCCGTTATATAGAGGACACTCTCAACCTAAACCCACCTACGCCCCAGAACTGACCAACAAGCATATTATTCATGAACTATCTGGACGTGTTGTACTGAAATGTCTCCCCCTGAATGTGTCTGGGTGACCTAATTTCCCGCTGAGCCACAAGAACCCCTTATTCACACTCTTTCCGTAGCCACACACACACACTTTAGAGACATAGAGTTTGAAGAATGTATACAAGGCCTCACGAGGAGCTGAACAGAGAATAAGATTCATCAGCAGAGAGAGAACATTTGTGTGAGTCATCCGGTACAGTAGAGTCCTTCTCTCATGACAGTGGTTTTTTAGATAGGACCAGTTACAACGTGACTCCCATCATCCACTAACCTACTATAATCTAATCATCTCACACACAACCTGTGAGCCCATTCTGTTGTATTAAATAGTCATGATAACGGACACTTTTCTATCAGTTAGCCTGAGGATATGAATGAACTGGAGCAGCAACAACAGTCTGTTAGACTCTGTACACACACACACACACACACACACACACACACACACACACACACACACACACACACACACACACACACACTTAGACACACTTGATCACTAACTCTTGTGTGGGCTTGTTTAGAAGAGTGAGTGTTTCTGTGTTTCTCATGGTACCACAGGAGGTAAAGAAGGGAAGAAAAGATGAGGAGATGAGATGGAGATGGAGAGATGAGGAGATGGCTTGAGAGAGAACATAAAAGAGAGTAGAAGTGCCACAGTGGTGCTTAGATACTGCTGGAATGAGAGATGGAGGGAGAGACGGATGGAAAGAGAGTAAAACCACCACAGCCAAAAGGCTCAAGTCTGTTGGAATGAGAGAGCGATGGAGAGAGAGAGAGAGAATAAAAGAGAGTATGACAGTGCCATAGCATTTCTCAGAGACGGGCTGGAATGAGAGAGAACGAGAGAACTAAACTGTGAGAGCTACATATGTCTACTCAGGCTGGCTGGAGATGAATGGAGAGAGAAAGAGAGAGAGAGTTGGAGTGAGAGAAGAGAGTGAAAGAAAGAGAGAGTGAGGGCTACAGAGGGGGGAGTTGAATTCCAGCTATTGTTGGAATGCCTTAGCAACACAGCAAAGTGTGTGTGTGTGTGTGTGTGTCTGTCTGTGTCTGTCTGTGTGTATTTGTAAGGTCACTGGGTTCTCTGCTGGGGTCTAGCGATTCCTCTTGTAAACTCTACTGTCTAGTAAGCTGATCGTTATGAAGCCACTTTAGATTGCTATCGACAGTAGCAGTCTATTAGCATCAGCTAGCTTCAGGCTAACTTTCGGTAGCCTATCTCTGGGGGCTAGCATCAAGCTAACTGTCTATATGTGCTAGCATCAATATAACAGTCTATCTGTCTGGGATGGGGACTAGCATCAAGCTAACAGTCTATAGCTTATGTCTGGGGGCTAGCATCAAGCTAACACCTCTATAACTGCCAGCTTCGAGCTAAATGTCTGTTTGCTCTGTGACTCTGAATCTGTCTCTCTTCAGGACCCAGCAGGCATCTTTGAGCTGGTGGAGTTGGTGGGCAATGGAACCTACGGACAGGTGTACAAGGTAAGACACACACTTCTTTCTCTCTGTCCTGGTCTCCCTCTCTCCCCCTGGTCTCCCTCTCTCCCCCTGGTCTCCCTCTCTCCCCCTGGTCTCCCTCTCTCCCCCTGGTCTCCCTCTCTCCCCCCTGGTCTCCCTCTCTCACCCCTGGTCTCCCTCTCTCCCCCTGGTCTCCCTCTCTCACCCCTGGTCTCCCTCTCTCCCCCTGGTCTCCCTCTCTCCCCCTGGTCTCCCTCTCTCCCCCTGGTCTCCCTCTCTCCCCCTGGTCTCCCTCTCTCCCCCTGGTCTCCCTCTCTCACCCCTGGTCTCCCTCTCTCCCCCTGGTCTCCCTCTCTCCCCCTGGTCTCCCTCTCCCCCTTTCTCTTATCAGTTGGAAACAGTCATTTGTATCTGACAAGATGCAGAGGGATGTATATTTCAGGACACAGGATATGACTGAGCGATTTCCCGTCTCTGCCTCTGTCAGGGGTTTATGTTTGATTGGCGTAATGGAGGCTCGGGGTCTCAGTTGCTCCAGTGTGAGCCCAAGTGTTACTGTCTTTTTTTTTACAAACCTCCTTTCCTCTCCTCTCCTTTCGTTTCCTCTCCTTTCTTTATCTGTCCTCTCCTCTCCCGTGAAGACATTCCTTTATAGATGCACCTTTGAATATGTTGTTTCAACGGTGTTCATTAGAGATGGGAATTGCCAGGGACCTTGCGATATGATATTATCACCATACTTAGGTGCCGATGTGATGTGTATTGTGATTCTCACGATTCTACATGTATTGTGATTCGATATTGTGATTTTATTGCGATTCGATGTTCTAGACATGTTGCTCACCATGTCTGCTACAGGGAGACGAGGGAGAGAGCCACGAGAAAACCAAATCAAAGTCACCGAAATAAAAGTGCTGAAAACAAATTGGCTCCCAATGTAAAAATCAGATGGATAACAAGCTATGAAGGTAATATACTGGGTTTTTGGTGCAGGTACGGGTACAGGTACAGGTACAGGTACAGCCAACTAGCACAAAAATAATGTTGCGATATTGTCCAAACGTTACGATCCAAAAATAATATCCTGATTATGTAACTGTATCAATATTTTCCCCCCGTCACTAGTGTTCATGTTTGTGTATAATGGACTAGTGTGTGTGTGAAGGTCATGTTGGAATGGGGAGTAGAGTTGTGCTCTGATTGGATAAACAAAAGAGGTCAGCTAGACGTCAACACTGTTAGCCACAGATAACGTTTGACAGCCTCTTCCGTATGTGTGTGTGTGTTTCTGTGCATTTGTGAGAGAAAATGCGCAAGAGAGGTGTTTCTGTGAGACTTGCATCTTGTGCATGTGTGTTTGTGTGTCTGCGCGTGCTTGTGTGTGTGGGGTGTGTGAGAGTTATGTGAGTTCAGTTATTGCTGATGATGCTCTCTGACTGAAAGTCACGCCTCATTTGCTGGATGACATTCAGCCTGTCTACTGTAATACACTCTGGCCATATAGGCCCACTGCAGTATACTGTAGTATATACTAACCCTGTCTACTCTAATACACTATACACTACTAATACACTCTGGCCATATAGGCCCACTGCAGTATACTGTAGTATATACTAACCCTGTCTACTCTAATACACTATACACTACTAATACACTAAAGCCATATAGGCCCACTGCAGTATACTGTAGTATATACTAACCCTAACCATGTCTACTGTAATATACTATAGCCATATAGGCCCACTGCTGTACTGCAGTATACTGTAGTTTAAACTAACACTGTCTACTGTAATACACTATAGCCATATAGGCCCACTGCTGTACTGCAGTATACTGTAGTATATACTAACCCTGTCTACTGTAATATACTATAGCCATATAGGCCCACTGCTGTACTGCAGTATACTGTAGTATATACTAACCCTGTCTACTGTAATATACTATAGCCATATAGGCCCACTGCTGTACTGCAGTATACTGTAGTTTAAACTAACACTGTCTACTGTAATACACTATAGCCATATAGGCCCACTGCTGTACTGCAGTATACTGTAGTATATACTAACCCTGTCTACTGTAATACACTATAGCCATATAGGCCCACTGCAGTATACTGTAGTATATACTAACCCTGTCTACTGCAGTATACTGTAGTATATACTAACCCTGTCTACTGCAGTATACTGTAGTATATACTAACCCTGTCTACTGCAGTATACTGTAGTATATACTAACCCTGTCTACTGCAGTATACTGTAGTATATACTAACCCTGTCTACTGTAATACACTATAGCCATATAGGCCCACTGCTGTACTGCAGTATAATGTAGTATATACTAACCCTGCAGTATACTGTAGTATATACCAACCCTGTCTACTGCAGTATACTGTAATATATCTGCGGATGTTGTAGAGCATGAACCTACAGGAACGGGCCACCGCCTTGATGTTGGCTGAGAACGACAGGGTGTTGTCGACAGGGTGTTGTCCAGGATCACGCCAAGGTTCTTAGCGCTCTGGGAGGAGGACACAATGGAGTTGTCAACCGTGATGGCGAGATCATGGAACGGGCAGTCCTTCCCCGGGAGGAAGAGCAGCTCCGTCTTGCCGAGGTTCAGCTTGAGGTGGTGATCCGTCATCCACACTGATATGTCTGCGAGACATGCAGAGATGCGATTCGCCACCTGGTCATCAGAAGGGGGAAAGGAGAAGATTAATTGTGTGTCGTCTGCATAGCAATGATAGGAGAGACCATGTGAGGTTATGACAGAGCCAAGTGACTTGGTGTATAGCGAGAATAGGAGAGGGCCTAGAACAGAGCCCTGGGGGACGCCAGTGGTGAGAGCGCGTGGTGAGGAGACAGATTCTCGCCACGCCACCTGGTAGGAGCGACCTGTCAGGTAGGACGCAATCCAAGCGTGGGCCGCGCCGGAGATGCCCAAATCGGAGAGGGTGGAGAGGAGGATCTGATGGTTCACAGTATACTGTAGTATATACTAACCCTGCAGTGTACTGTAGTATATACTAACCCTTTCTACTGTAATACACTATAGCCATATAGGCCCACTGCTGTACTGCAGTATACTGTAGTATATACTAACCCTGTCTACTGCAGTATACTGTAGTATATACTAACCCTGTCTACTGCAGTATACTGTAGTATATACTAACCCTGTCTACTGCAGTATACTGTAGTATATACTAACCCTGTCTACTGCAGTATACTGTAGTATATACTAACCCTGTCTACTGCAGTATACTGTAGTATATACTAAACCTGTCTACTGCAGTATACTGTAGTATATACTAACCCTGTCTACTGCAGTATACTGTAGTATATACTAAACCTGTCTACTGCAGTATACTGTAGTGTATACTGCAGTAAACTGTAGTATATACTAACCCTGTCTACTGCAGTATACTGTAGTATATACTAACCCTGTCTACTGCAGTATACTGTAGTATTTACTAACCCTGTCTACTGCAGTATACTGTAGTATATACTAACCCTGTTTACTGCAGTATACTGTAGTATATACTAAACCTGTCAACTGCAGTATACTGTAGTGTATACTGCAGTAAACTGTAGTATATACTAACCTTGTCTACTGCAGTATACTGTAGTATAGACTAACCCTATCTACTGCAGTATACTGTAGTATACACTAACCCTGTCTACTGCAGTATTTTTAATTATTATTATTTTTTTTTATTTTACCTTTATTTTACTAGGCAAGTCAGTTAACCTCTTGCTTCTACTTGGGACGCTTGCGTCCCAACTAGAGCTCTGGAAATGCAAATGCGCTACGCTAAATGCTAATAGTATTAGTTAAAACTCAAACGTTCATTAAAATACACATGCAGGGTATCGAATTAAAGCTACACTCGTTGTGAATCGAGGCAACAAGTCAGATTTTTAAAATGCTTTTCGGCGACAGCATGAGAAGCTATTATCTGATAGCATGCACCAATACACTACAACACAAAAGCACAGCAGGGGACGTAAACAAAATAATTAGCATTTCGGCGTTACACAAACCGCACAATAAAATAGAAAACAGTCATTACCTTTCACCATCTTCTTTGTTGGCACTCCTAGATGTCCCATAAACACTATTGGGTCTTTATTTCGATTAAATCGGGCCATATAAAGCCAAGATATCGTTATATGTAGACTGTGTGATAAACGAAAAAAACAGCGATTTCACAACGTAACGTCATTTTTTAAAATTCAAAAAGTAGACGATAAACTTTCACAAAACACTTCGAAATACGTTTGTAATGCTACTTTAGGTATTAGTAAACGTTAATAAGCGATAAAAATCATCAGGAGGCGATGTAAAAATCATTAGCTGTCGTCTTGGAAAAAATTTCACGAGAGAGCTCTTCCAAATGATCTGGGCGGAGACTGGAGGTAAGTGGTTCCCCTGATTCGGTTCAACCAAGAATCAAAGATGATTCAATTCACAAGACTCTAGACAACATGGGGATGCTGTGGGAGTTGAATCCTCGGTCTTATCTAATTCGTCTCACTGTGAACAATTGCTGGAAGTGGCGCAAGGATATTTATTTCCATTTTCTGTGATCAGGTTTTCCTGCGCTTTCCGATGTAACGCACGTTATGTTATAGCCACAGTCGTGATTTAACCAGTTTTAAAAACGTCCGAGTGTTTCCTATCCACACATTCTAACCATATGAACGTACTATATTCCTGGCATGAGTAGCAGGGCGCTGAAATGTTGCGCGATTTTTAACAAAATGTTCAAAAAAGTAGAGGGTAGGAGCAACAGGTTTTAAGAACAAATTCTTATTTTCAATGACGGCCTAGGAACAGTGGGTTAACTGCCTGTTCAGGGGTATAGTATAGTATATACAAACCCTGTCTACTGTAGTATACTGTAGTATATACTAACCCTGTCTACTGCAGTATACTGTAGTATATACTAAACCTGTCTACTGCAGTATACTGTAGCTGTATCTTTTGACCCCAGTGGAGAGGATCAAAAGTTCCCTGACAACATGAAATAGTGCCTTCACACAGACAGTGTGGTGAAGAAGGCGCAACCGCAGGGCTCTCCAGAGGGTGTTGCGATCTGCCCAACGCATCACCGGGGGCACACAGCACCGGTTGGGTATAATGTGTATATTTATGTTGTGTATATTCAGGGCGCATTTGTAAAAGAGTCCAAGGTCTCTATGTTTTCCCTGTTACAATAAAAGTGACATAAAATCAAAATAACGCTAACGTCTAGCAACCCAAAGGTTGTTTGTTCGAATTTCATCACGCACAACTTTAGCTAATTAGCAACCTTGCAACTACTTACTACTTTTTAGTCTTTGCAACTACTTAGCATGCTAGCTAGCCCTAACCTTAACCCTTTAAACGTAACGTTAACCCCTCACCTAGCAACAAAAAAATTGGAATTCGTAACATATAGTACAAATTGTAAATCGTAACATATCATACGAAATGGATGTGTAGGGCGTGAGATGTGACTGAAATGTTGCGTGTGGGGAGAAAGCAACGACTGAGAGCGAGAAAGGGTGTCACAGGAAGGCCTAGAAGATCATTAAAACCTCAACCACCCGAGCCACGGCCTGTTCACCCCCCCAAAGAAATAAAACAACAGTAAAAATACATTTGAAATAAGAGTAGCAAGGCTATATACAGACACCTGTTAGTCAGGCTGATTGAGGTAGTATGTACATGTGGGTATGGTTAAAGTGACTATGCATATATGATGAACAGAGAGTAGCAGAAGTATAAAAGTGGGGTTGGCGGGTGGAGGGTGGTGGGACACAATGCAGATAGCCTGGTTAGCCAATGTGCGGGAGCACTGATTGGTCGGGCCAATTTAGGTTGTATGTACATGAATATATAGTTAAAGTGACTAAGCATATAAGATAAACAGAGAGTAGCAGCAGCGTAAAAGAGGGGGGGGGACACAATGCATATGTGGTTAAAAACTTTTGAGAAGCCTTTTTGTCCTAGACTTGGCACTCCGGTACCGCTTGCCATGCAGTAGTAGAGAGAACAGTCTATGACTGGGGTGGCTGGGGTCTTTGGCAATTTGTATGGCCTTCCTCTGATACCGCCTGGAGTAGAGGTCCTGGATGGCAGGCAGCTTTGCCCCAGTCATGTACTGGGTCAAACGCACTACCCTCTGAAAGTGCCTTGCGGTCGGAGGCCCGAGCAATTGCTGTACCAGGCAGTGATAAAACCGGTCAGGATGCTCTCGATGTTGCAGCTGTAGAACCTTTTGAGGATCTCAGGACCCATGCCAAATCTTTTTAGTTTCCTTAGGGGGAATATCGTCGTGCCCAATCTAGTTTGATGTTGATGTGGACACCAAGGAATTTGAAGCTCTCAACCTGCTCCACTACAGCCCCGTCGATGAGAATGGTGACGTGCTCGGTGCTCCTTTTCCTGTAGTCCACAATCATCACCGTAGTCTTGGTTACATCTAGAAGGCGGAGACAGTACAGGCACTTCCAAGCTGGGACAGAGAGACTGAGAAACCTCTTCTATCTCCAGGCCATGAGACTGTTAAACAGTCACCACTAGCCGGCCTCCGCCCAGCACCCTGCCCTGACACTTAGTCACCGTACTTCACCCTACACCTTAGAGACTGCTGCCTTATGTACATAGACATGGAACACTAGTCACTTGAATGATGTTTACCTACTGTTTTACCCACTTTATACAGTGGGGCAAAAAAGTATTTAGTCAGCCACCAATTGTGCAAGTTCTCCCACTTAAAAAGATGAGAGAGGCCTGTAATTTTCATCATAGGTACACTTCAACTATGACAGAAAAAATGAGGAAAAAAATCCAGAAAATCACATTGTAGGATTTTTTATGAATTTATTTGCAAATTATGGTGGAAAATAAGTTAACTGTTAACTGTAATGTACTGTAGTTAATCTCTTTCTACTTAACCTGTAGTGTAGTTAATCTCTTTATAACTGAACCTGTTAACTGTCATGTAGTGTAGTGTTCATCTCTTTCTAACTTAACCTGCTAACTGTAATGTAGTGTAGTTCATCTCTTTATAACTGAACCTGTTAACTGTAATGTACTGTAGTGTTAATCTCTTTCTAACTGAACCTGTTAACTGTAATGTACTGTAGTGTTCATCTCTTTATAACTGAACCTGTAGTGTAGTTAATCTCTTTCTAACTGAACCTGTTAAATATAATGTACTGTAGTGTTCATCTCTTTCTAACTTAACCTGCTAACTGTAATGTAGTGTAGTTAATCTCTTTCTAACTGAACCTGTTAACTGTAATGTAGTGTAGTTAATCTCTTTCTAACTGAACCTGTTAACTGTAATGTAGTGTAGTTAATCTCTTTCTAACTGAACCTGTTAACTGTAATGTAGTGTAGTTCATCTCTTTCTAACTGAATCTGTTAACTGTAATGTAGTGTAGTTAATCTCTTTCTAACTGAACCTGTTAACTGTAATGTAGTGTAGTTAATCTCTTTCTAACTGAACCTGTTAACTGTAATGTAGTGTAGTTCATCTCTTTATAACTGAACCTGTTAACTGTAATGTAGTGTAGTTCATCTCTTTCTAACTGAATCTGTTAACTGTAATGTAGTGTAGTTCATCTCTTTCTAACTGAACCTGTTAACTGTAATGTAGTGTAGTTAATCTCTTTCTAACTGAATCTGTTAACTGTAATGTAGTGTAGTTAATCTCTTTCTAACTGGACCTGTTAACTGTAATGTAGTGTAGTTAATCTCTTTCTAACTGAATCTGTTAACTGTAATGTAGTGTAGTTCATCTCTTTCTAACTGAACCTGTTAACTGTAATGTAGTGTAGTTCCTCTCTTTCTAACTTAAACTGCTAACTG
Organism: Oncorhynchus nerka; assembly: GCF_034236695.1. Taxonomy (NCBI): domain Eukaryota; kingdom Metazoa; phylum Chordata; class Actinopteri; order Salmoniformes; family Salmonidae; genus Oncorhynchus; species Oncorhynchus nerka. The sequence continues at coordinate 21,282,593 of NC_088397.1, read as the reverse complement.
TAATGTAGTGTAGTTCATCTCTTTCTAACTGAATCTGTAGTGTAGTTCATCTCTTTCTAACTGAACCTGTTAACTGTAATGTAGTGTAGTTCATCTCTTTCTAACTGAACCTGTTAACTGTAATGTAGTGTAGTTCACTTTCTAACTGAACCTGTTAACTGTAATGTAGTGTAGTTCATCTCTTTCTAACTGAACCTGTTAACTGTAATGTAGTGTAGTTCATCTCTTTCTAACTGAACCTGTTAACTGTAATGTAGTGTAGTTCACTTTCTAACTGAACCTGTTAACTGTAATGTAGTGTAGTTCACTTTCTAATTGAACCTGTTAACTGTAATGTAGTGTAGTTCATCTCTTTCTAACTGAACCTGTTAACTGTAATGTAGTGTAGTTCATATCTTTCTAACTGAACCTGTTACCTGTAATGTACTGTAGTCTCTTGTTTCTTCTTCTCCCTTGGTATCCAAGATCCATCAACACTCCCTCTTTCTACCTCTCTCTCTGTTATTCTCTCTCCCTTGCAAACTAAGGTGATTTTGGGAATCCATCCATCTATGTCTCTCTCTCTCTCTCTCTCTCTCTCTCTCTCTCTCTCTCTCTCTCTCTCTCTCTCTCTCTCTCTCTCTCTGTCCTTCAGTCTGCATGCAGTTCTTATCAATATATAATGACATTTTTCCGTCATGTATTTTGAGTGTGTGTGTAAATCTGCCCCTACATTTCTCTGTTCCATATGAAAAGCCTTAATGGCCCATGTGGGTGTGTGTGTGTACCCTGAGAGCTGATAAAAGATCCAGAAATAGAGAACATACTGAATAATTTCTCTCTCTTTTCATCGTTCCCCATCTCTCTCTTTTCATCGTTCCCTCTCTCTCTTTTCATCGTTCCCTCTCTCTCTTTTCATCGTTCCCTCTCTCTCTTTTCATCGTTCCCCCTCTCACTCTTTTCATCGTTCTCCCTCTCTCTCTCTTTTCATCATTCTCCCTCTCTCTCTCTTCATCGTTCTCCCTCTCTCTCTTTTCATTGTTCCCCCTCTCTCTCTCTTCATCGTTCTCCCTCTCTCTTTTCAACATTCCCCCTCTCTCTCTTTTCCCCTTGCTTGAGAATATTTGAAGGTGGCTATGGGAGTTGTTATTTTCTACTGTAAACTCTGACTGCCTAAGGGGAGACCCGGTCAGGCACAGAGAACACTACTGTAAACTCTGACTGCCTAAGGGGAGACCCGGTCGGGCACAGAGAACACTACTGTAAACTCTGACTGCCTAAGGGGAGACCCGGTCGGGCACAGAGAACACTACTGTAAACTCTGACTGCCTAAGGGGAGACCCGGTCGGGCACAGAGAACACTACTGTAAACTCTGACTGCCTAAGGGGAGACCCGGTCGGGCACAGAGAACACTACTGTAAACTCTGACTACCTAAGGGGAGACCCGGTCGGGCACAGAGAACACTACTGTAAACTCTGACTGCCTAAGGGAGACCCGGTCGGGCACAGAGAACACTACTGTAAACTCTGACTGCCTAAGGGGAGACCCGGTCGGGCACAGAGAACACTACTGTAAACTCTGACTGCCTAAGGGGAGACCCGGTCGGGCACAGAGAACACTACTGTAAACTCTGACTACCTAAGGGGAGACCCGGTCGGGCACAGAGAACACTACTGTAAACTCTGACTGCCTAAGGGGAGACCCGGTCGGGCACAGAGAACACTACTGTAAACTCTGACTACCTAAGGGGAGACCCGGTCGGGCACAGAGAACACTACTGGTGGATTGATGTGTTGATTGCATTGTCGGAACTAGAAGCACAAGCATTTCGCTACACTCGCTACACTCACATTAACATCTGCTAACCATGTGTATGTGACAAATACAATTTTATTTTACTTGATTTGATCACATCAGTTTGTGTCACTACCACTATTTAAAAAGAGAAGACACACAACACTTTAGAGTATGATTCACACACGCACGCAAGAACGCCTAGAGTGATGTGTGTGTGTGTGGTACAGTGTGTACTACAGTGTGTACATGACGTGCTTGTGGTTTGTGCATCGCTGACGGTTATTGGTCAATTTAAAACAGACCTGGAGTGGAAATTGTGTTATTAGGGAAAAGGGGCGGGTCTTGATCAAATGTAGATTAGAATGGGATTATTAGCCGTGGGAAGAACACCACTCCTTTACCTAATCTCACCTGTCCTCTACGGTTCTCTTTCCCCTCTCTCTGCCACCCACCCTCCCCTCTCTCTCTCCCACCCACCCTCCCCGCTCTCTCTCCCTCCTCCTTCCTTTTCTGTGGAAAAACTTTAAAGATAGTTATCTCTTCACCTACCATGAGTCATGTTGCTAACGACACACAAACCCACAATCTTGCACACACACACACCTGGCAGTGTGTTCATTAGTCCACTCCTCCCCCGAGGCTACACGCTCCACTTACCCACAATGCACCCCTCACCCAGACCTCCCTGGGTCAATTAGCCTGATATCAATAATGACTTCAGTGTGAGAGAGAGAGACAGGATTGGGGATGTCTCTCATTAGCCTCTTCTCCTTAGCCTCCTCTCATTTGCCTCTTCTCCTTAGCCTCCTCTCATTAGCCTCTTCTCCTTAGCCTCCTCTCATTAGCCTCTTCTCCTTAGCCTCCTCTCATTAGCCTCTTCTCATTAGCCTCCTTTCATTAGCCTCCTCTCCACTCCTCTCTCCTTTCATTAGCCTCCTCTCCTTAGCCTCCGCTCCTCTTTCCTTTCCTTAGCCTCCTCTCCTTAGCCTCCTCTCCTTAACCTCCGCTCCCTTCTCCTTTCCTTAGCCTCCTCTCCCTAACCTCCGCTCCCCTCTCCTTTCCTTAGCCTCCTCTCCTCTCCTTAGCCTCCCCTCCTCTCCTTAGCCACCTCTCCTCTCCTTAGCCTTCTCTCCTCTTCTCTCTGTAGCCTTCTCTCCTCTCCTCTCCTTAGCCTCCACTCCTCTCCTTAGCCTCCTCTCCTCTCCTTAGCCTTCTCTCCTCTCCTCTCTGTATCCTCTCCTCTCCTCTCTGTATCCTTCTCTCCTCTCTGTATCCTTCTCTCTTCTCTGTATCCTTCTCTCCTCTCTGTATCCTTCTCTCCTCTCTGTATCCTTCTCTCCTCTCTGTATCCTTCTCTCCTCTCTTGTATCCTTCTCTCCTCTCTTGTATCCTTCTCTCCTCTCTGTATCCTTCTCTCCTCTCTGTATCCTTCTCTCCTCTCCTCTCCTCTCTGTATCCTTCTCTCCTCTCCTCTCTGTATCCTCCTCTCCTCTCTGTAGGCTTCTCTCCTCTCCTCTCTGTAGCCTTCTCTTCTCTCCTCTTTGTACCTTCTCTCTCTCTCACTCTTTCTCTGTAAATCTCCTTGGTTGTTAATTTGACCTCCGGAACTGCTAGAGTGAAACACTGATTTGCTGAACCTGGCTCTCCAGCTCACACTGCGGTGTGTGTGTGTTTACGTGTGCATATTTGTGCACGTCTCATCTTTAGAGTATATGCAGTACTATACACCGCCTGTGTAGCTCCAGAGCACGGGCCTGGATTATGCTTCTCTGCCTGCTGCTCTGTCCGCTCAGGGCTCACCATGGCTGGGTTGGGCTGCTAGGATAATCCCAGGCTTCAGGCCCAGAGGTACATTTGAAGTCGTAAGTTTACATACACTTTAGCCAAATACATTTAAACTCAGTTTTTCACAATTCTTGACATTTAATCCTAGTAAAACATCCCTGTTTTAGGTCAGTTAGGATCACCACTTTATTTTAAGAATGTGAAATGTCAGGATAATAGCAGAGATAATGATTTATTTCAGCTTTTATTTCTTTCATCACATTCCCAGTTGGTCAGAAGTTTACATACACTCAATTAGTATGGGATAGTGTTGCCTTTAAATTGTTTAACTTTGGTCAAACGTTTCGGGTAGCCTTCCACAAGCTTCCCACAATAAGTTGGGTGAATTTTGGCCCATTCCTCCTGACATAGCTGGTGTAACTCAGTCAGGTTTGTAGGCCTCCTTGCTCGCACACGCTTTTTCAGTTCTGCTCACACATTTTCTACAGGATTGAGGTCAGGGCTTTGTGATAGCCACTCCAATACCTTGACTTTGTTGTCCTTAAGCTATTTTGCCACAACTTTGGAAGTATGCTTAGGGTCATTGTCCATTTGGAAGACCCATTTGCGACCAAGCTTTAACTTCCTGACTGATGTCTTGAGATGCTGCTTCAATATATCCACATCATTTTCCATCCTAATGATGCCTTCAATTTTGTGAAGTGCACCAGTCTCTCCTGCAGCAAAGCACCCTCACAACAGGATGCTGCCACCCCCATGCTTCACGGTTGAGATGGTGTTCTTTGGATTGCAAGCCTCCCCCTTTTTCCTTCAAACATAACGATGGTCATCATGGCCAAACAGTTTTATTTTTGTTTCATCTGTATCCTTCTCTCCTCTCCTCTCTGTATCCTTCTCTCCTCTCCTCTCCTCTCCTCTCCTTCCTCTCCTCTCTGTATCCTTCTCTCCTCTCTGTATCCTTCTCTCCTCTCTGTATCCTTCTCTCCTCTCCTCTCTGTATCCTTCTTTCCTCTCCTCTCTGTATCCTTCTCTCTTCTCCTCTCTGTATCCTTCTCTCCTCTCCTCTTTGTCGCCTTCTCTCCTCTGTAGCCTTCTCGTCTCTCCTCTCTGTATCATTCTCTTCTCTCCTCTCTGTAGAGGAGGACATTTCTCCAAAAAGTACAATCTTTGTTCCCATGTGCAGCTGCAAACCGTAGTCTTGCTTTTTTTATGGCGGTTTTGGAGCAGTGGCTTCTTCCTTGCTGAGCGGCCTTTCAGGTTATGTCGATATAGGACTTGTTTTACTGTGGATATAGATACTTTTGTACCTGTTTCCTCCAGCATCTTCGCAAGGTCCTTTGCTGCTGTTCTGGGATTGATTTGCACTTTTCGCACCAAAGTACGTTCATCTCTAGGAGACAGAACACGTCTCCTTCCTGAGAGGTATGACGGCTGCGTGGTCCCATGGTGTTTATACTTGTGTACTATTGTTTGTACAGATGAACGTGGTACCTTCAGGCGTTTGGAAATTGCTTCCAAGGATGAACCAGACTTGTGGAGGTGTACAATTTATTTCCTGAGGTCTTGGCTGATTTCTTTTGATTTTCTCATGATGTCAAGCAAAGAGGCACTGAGTTTGAAGGTAGGCCTTGAAATACATCCACAGGTACACCTCCAATTGACTCAAATTATGTCAATTAGCCTTTATAGCCTTTAGTCAACTTAGTGTTAGTAAACTTCTGACCCAATGGAATTGTGATGCAGTGAATTATAAGGGAAATAAACTGTCTGTAATCAATCATTGGAAAAATGACTTGTGTCATGCACAAAGGAGATGTCCTAATCAACTTGTCAAAACTATAGTTTGTTAACAAGAAATTTGTGGAGTTGTTGAAAAACTCCAACCTAAGTGTATGTAAACTTCTGACTTCAACTGTATATGGAGAGAGAGTGGCTCTTTGATGCCTGGGGAATCATATAGCATTGAGAGGGGAGGATGTGTGGGTTCTATGAGGAGGATGGGGGCTTGGTCTGTGTAGCTGTGGAGGGTGGGATGTGTGGGTTCTATGAGGAGGATGGGGGCTTGGTGTGTGTAGCTGTGGAGGGGAGGATGTGTGGGTTCTATGAGGAGGATGGGGGGCTTGGTGTGTGTAGCTGTGGAGGGGAGGATGTGTGGGTTCTATGAGGAGGATGGGGGCTTGGTGTGTGTAGCTGTGGAGGGGAGGATGTGGGGTTCTATGAGGAGGATGGGGGGCTTGGTGTGTGTAGCTGTGGAGGGGAGGATGTGTGGGTTCTATGAGGAGGATGGGGGGCTTGGTGTGTGTAGCTGTGGAGGGGGATATGTAGGTTCTATGAGGAGGATGGGGGCTTGGTGTGTGTAGCTGTGGAGGGGGGATGTGTGGGTTCTATGAGGAGGATGGGGGGCTTGGTGTGTGTAGCTGTGGAGGGGGGATGTGTGGGTTCTATGAGGAGGATGGGGGCTTGGTGTGTGTAGCTAGCTGTGGAGGGGAGGATGTGTGGGTTCTATGAGGAGGATGGGGGGGCTTGGTGTGTGTAGCTGTGGAGGGGGATGTGTGGGTTCTATGAGGAGGATGGGGGCTTGGTGTGTGTAGCTGTGGAGGGGAGGATGTGTGGGTTCTATGAAGAGGATGGGGGCGTGGTGTGTGTAGCTGTGGAGGGGGGGCTTGGTGTGTGTAGCTGTGGAGGGGGGGATATGTGTGTTCTATGAGAAGGATGTGGGGGCTTGGTGTGTGTAGCTGTGGGGGGGGAGGATGTGTGGGTTCTATGAGGAGGATGGGGGGCTTGGTGTGTGTAGCTGTGGAGGGGGGATATGTGGGTTCTATGAGGAGGATGGGGGGCTTGGTGTGTGTAGCTGTGGGGGGAGGATGTGTGGGTTCTATGAGGAGGATGGGGGCTTGGTCTGTGTAGCTGTGGAGGGGGATGTGTGGGTTCTATGAGGAGGATGGGGGGCTTGGTGTGTGTAGCTGTGGAGGGGGGGATATGTGGGTTCTATGAGGAGGATGTGGGGGCTTGGTGTGTGTAGCTGTGGGGGGGAGGATGTGTGGGTTCTATGAGGAGGATGGGGGGCTTGGTGTGTGTAGCTGTGGAGGGGGGATATGTGGGTTCTATGAGGAGGATGGGGGCTTGGTGTGTGTAGCTGTGGGGGGGAGGATGTGTGGGTTCTATGAGGAGGATGGGGGCTTGGTCTGTGTAGCTGTGGAGGGGGATGTGTGGGTTCTATGAGGAGGATGGGGGGCTTGGTGTGTGTAGCTGTGGAGGGGGGATATGTGGGTTCTATGAGTAGGATGGGGGGGCTTGGTCTGTGTAGCTGTGGAGGGGGATGTGTGGGTTCTATGAGGAGGATGGGGGCTTGGTGTGTGTAGCTGTGGAGGGGGATATGTAGGTTCTATGAGGAGGATGGGGGCTTGGTGTGTGTAGCTGTGGAGGGGAGGATGTGTGGGTTCTATGAGGAGGATGGGGGGCTTGGGTGTGTAGCTGTGGAGGGGGATATGTGGGTTCTATGAGGAGGATGGGGGCTTGGTGTGTGTAGCTGTGGAGGGGGGGTGTGTGGGTTCTATGAGGAGGATGGGGGGCTTGGTGTGTGTAGCTGTGGAGGGGAGGATGTGTGGGTTCTATGAGGAGGATGGGGGGCTTGGTGTGTGTAGCTGTGGAGGGGGATGTGTGGGTTCTATGAGGAGGATGGGGGGCTTGGTGTGTGTAGCTGTGGAGGGGAGGATGTGTGGGTTCTATGAGGAGGATGGGGGGCTTGGTGTGTGTAGCTGTGGAGGGGGGTTCTATGAGGAGGATGGGGGCTTGGTGTGTGTAGCTGTGGAGGGGGATGTGTGGGTTCTATGAGGAGGATGGGGGGCTTGGTGTGTGTAGCTGTGGAGGGGAGGATGTGTGGGTTCTATGAGGAGGATGGGGGCTTGGTGTGTGTAGCTGTGGAGGGGGGATGTGTGGGTTCTATGAGGAGGATGGGGGCTTGGTGTGTGTAGCTGTGGAGGGGAGGATGTGTGGGTTCTATGAGGAGGATGGGGTGGCTTGGTGTGTGTAGCTGTGGAGGGGGGATGTGTGGGTTCTATGAGGAGGATGGGGGGCTTGGTGTGTGTAGCTGTGGAGGGGGGATGTGTGGGTTCTATGAGGAGGATGGGGGCTTGGTGTGTGTAGCTGTGGAGGGGGGATGTGTGGGTTCTATGAGGAGGATGGGGGCTTGGTGTGTGTAGCTGTGGAGGGGAGGATGTGTGGGTTCTATGAGGAGGATGGGGGGCTTGGTGTGTGTAGCTGTGGAGGGGAGGATGTGTGGGTTCTATGAGGAGGATGGGGGGCTTGGTGTGTGTAGCTGTGGAGGGGGATGTGTGGGTTCTATGAGGAGGATGGGGGCTTGGTGTGTGTAGCTGTGGAGGGGGGATGTGTGGGTTCTATGAGGAGGATGGGGGCTTGGTGTGTGTAGCTGTGGAGGGGGATGTGTGGGTTCTATGAGGAGGATGGGGGGCTTGGTGTGTGTAGCTGTGGAGGGGGATGTGTAGGTTCTATGAGGAGGATGGGGGCTTGGTGTGTGTAGCTGTGGAGGGGGGATGTGTGGGTTCTATGAGGAGGATGGGGGCTTGTGTGTGTAGCTGTGGAGGGGGGATGTGTGGGTTCTATGAGGAGGATGGGGGCTTGGTGTGTGTAGCTGTGGAGGGGGATGTGTGGGTTCTATGAGGAGGATGGGGGGCTTGGTGTGTGTAGCTGTGGGGGGGGATGTGTGGGTTCTATGAGGAGGATGGGGGCTTGGTGTGTGTAGCTGTGGAGGGGGGGGGGTGTGGGTTCTATGAGGAGGATGGGGGCTTGGTGTGTGTAGCTGTGGAGGGGGATGTGTGGGTTCTATGAGGAGGATGGGGGGGGCTTGGTGTGTGTAGCTGTGGAGGGGGATGTGTGGGTTCTATGAGGAGGATGGGGGCTTGGTGTGTGTAGCTGTGGAGGGGGATGTGTGGGTTCTATGAGGAGGATGGGGGCTTGGTGTGTGTAGCTGTGGAGGGGGGATGTGTGGGTTCTATGAGGAGGATGGGGGCTTGGTGTGTGTAGCTGTGGAGGGGGTGTGTAGGTTCTATGAGGAGGATGGGGGCTTGGTGTGTGTAGCTGTGGAGGGGGGATGTGTGGGTTCTATGAGGAGGATGGGGGCTTGGTGTGTGTAGCTGTGGAGGGGGGGGATGTGTGGGTTCTATGAGGAGGATGGGGGCTTGGTGTGTGTAGCTGTGGAGGGAGGATGTGTGGGTTCTATGAGGAGGATGGGGGCTTGGTGTGTGTAGCTGTGGAGGGGGATGTGTGGGTTCTATGAGGAGGATGGGGGCTTGGTGTGTGTAGCTGTGGAGGGGAGGATGTGTGGGTTCTATGAGGAGGATGGGGGCTTGGTGTGTGTAGCTGTGGGGGGGGATGTGTGGGTTCTATGAGGAGGATGGGGGCTTGGTGTGTGTAGCTGTGGAGGGGGGATGTGTGGGTTCTATGAGGAGGATGGGGGCTTGGTGTGTGTAGCTGTGGAAGGGAGGATGTGTAGGTTCTATGAGGAGGATGGGGGCTTGGTGTGTGTAGCTGTGGAGGGGAGGATGTGTGGGTTCTATGAGGAGGATGGGGCTTGGTGTGTGTAGCTGTGGAGGGGAGGATGTGTGGGTTCTATGAGGAGGATGGGGGCTTGGTGTGTGTAGCTGTGGAGGGGAGGATGTGTGGGTTCTATGAGGAGGATGGGGGCTTGGTGTGTGTAGCTGTGGAGGGGAGGATGTGTGGGTTCTATGAGGAGGATGGGGGCTTGTGTGTGTAGCTGTGGAGGGGGATGTTCACATTGTCAGATGTGTCAACCTGCAATTTTACATCGGGATGTAGAAAGGAGAGTGTTATGTTTTTTTGTGTGTGTGTGTGTGTGTGTGTGTGTGTGTGTGGCACAATATGCAAACAGTATGCATTTCTTAGACTGGGTAGTCAGTGCGGGACGGAGGGAGGGAGAAAGTGGTTTCCTCTCATCTTTCCCTCCTCTGGGGAAGGTTGCTGTGGTCATGGAAATGGGGAAAAATAGCCTCCAACCTTCAGTCATTCTGTCCATCCCATCACCCACTTACCCCCTCACCCCTACCAGGACAATGCTCACTTCATCTCCTCTCCTGGTGTGTGTGTGTGTGTGTGTGTGCGTGTGTGTGTGCGCGTGTGCGTGCGTGTGCGTGTGTTGGCCACTGTACGTTGGACAGCCAGGTCTGTTGCTAGGCTACGGACAGGAAGTGTCCTGCATAGTAAATGTGTCTGAGGGGATCTGTGTAATGGAGTTGGCAGTGGACGCATACACACACACACACACACACACACACACACACACACACACAAACCCACACACACAAGCAATTGCGCACACACTCTTCAGCTGGTTGGGGCTATGAGGCTTCAGACAGCAGATCTAGGTCAGGAAGGCGAGAATAACGAATTGACGAATGAAAAAAGGAACGACGGTTTACATTCTGAATGAGTCGGCTTAGGGAAGAGAAGGGCTTTCCTTGCTATGAGAGCTGACACACACACACCCCACCAACGTGTGTGTGTGTGTGTGTGTGTGTGTGTGTGTGTGTGTGTGTGTGTGTGTGTGTGTGTGTGTGTGTGTGTGTGTGTGTGTGTGTACTTTGAGGTCCATAGACTGCTTTATTCTGGGAGTAATTCTATTGTTTTTGTCAAACAAAGAGACTTTTGTAGTTGTGGAATTGGGACTGATCCTAAAAGAAAAATATGTCTCCAAGAACATGTGTGTGTGTGAGTAAGTGTGTGTGTGTGTGTGTGTGTGTGTGTGTGTGAGTAAGTGTGTGTGTGTGTGTGGTGAAACGTATGGACTCTACTGTAGCCTGTATGAGTCGGAGTGGTAGCTCATTGGCCTGTGGCTAGTCGTTACTTAATTCCCCACATCCTCCCCTTCCCTCCTCCCCTCTTCTCTTCATTAATGTCTCTTCTATTCTGATTCTGTTCTTTATTCTCTCCTAGAACTAGGATCATTCAAGTATAAACATTTCTCCCTTGCCTGTTTCCTGCTGCTATTCTCGTTAATGATCAACATTAGTAGAAAACTCCACCCTAAAACAATCATTGGTTTCATTAGTCCTTTTATTATTGTTTCCTTTAGTCCTGTTGACAGAGTCACAAAATGTTTTGCTTGTCAGCAATCACGTTTTCAAGATATGTAACCTTCAAAATAGAGAAGTCATCCCTGTGTGACGCATTTTGCATCATTTGATGCATCATTTGCATTTTGAAAGTTTACATATCTTGAAAACAGGATTTCTGACAGAAAACTTTTTGAGACTATGTCAACAATGGACGAATGAAACAAATACCAAAATATCGTTTTTGGGTGGAGCTTTCCTTTAAGATTAGGTCCTTAACTAATTATCTTCTATCTGTCTCAGGGTCGTCATGTCAAGACAGGGCAACTTGCGGCCATCAAGGTCATGGATGTCACCGGGGTAAGTGACACGCATACATAATTATACACACACACACACATTCTAAGGTGCATATGTGTGTGTGTAGAATTGTAATGTGTGTGTGTGTGTGTGAGCATCGTTGTAATGTGTGTGTGTTCCAGGATGAGGAAGAGGAGATTAAAGGTGAGATCAACATGTTGAAGAAGTACAGCCACCATCGGAACATTGCCACCTACTACGGTGCCTTCGTCAAGAAGAACCCTCCTGGCATCGACGACCAGCTATGGGTATGTGTGTGTGTGTGTGTTTGCATCCATGTGTGCCTGCATGCGTATGTGCACAGGTGTGTGTGGTAACCCTTTTCTCTGTCTCTCTCTCTCTGTCTCTCTGTCTGTCTCTCTCTCTCTCGGTCTCTCTGTCTGTCTCTCTCTCTCTCTGTCTCTCTCTCTCTGTCTCTCTATCTCTCTGTCTCTCTGTCTCTCTGTCTCTCTCTCTGTCTCTCTCTCTCTCTGTCTCTCTCTCTCTCGGTCTCTCACTCTCTCTCTCTCTGTCTCTCTGTCTCTCTGTCTGTCTCTCTCTCTCTCTCTGTCTCTCTCTCTCTGTCTCTCTGTCTCTCTCTCTGTCTCTGTCTCTCTGTCTCTGTCTCTCTGTCTGTCTCTCTCTCTCTGTCTCTCTGTCTCTCTCTCTCTCGGTCTCTCTCTCTCTCGGTCTCTCTCTCTTTCTCTCGGTCTCTCTCTCTCTCTCTCTCTCTCGGTCTCTCTCTCCCTCTCTCTCTCTCTGTCTCTCTCTCTCTCTCTGTCTCTCACGGTCTCTCTCTCGGTTCTCTCTGTCTCTCTCTGTCTCTCTCTTTCTATCTGTCTCTATCTGTCTCTCTCTGTCTCTCTCTGTCTCTCTCTCTCTCTGGCTCTCTCTCTCTCTCTCTCTCTCTCTCTCTCTCTCTCTCGGTCTCTCTCTGTCTCTCTCTGTCTCTCTCTCTCTCTCTATCTGTCTCTCTCTGTCTCTCTCTGTCTCTGTAGTTGGTGATGGAGTTCTGTGGGGCGGGTTCAATAACAGATCTGATTAAGAACACCAAGGGGAACTCACTGAAGGAGGAGTGGACTGCCTACATCTGCAGAGAGATCCTCAGGGTAAGTATTGCTAAAAATGTAGTGCTGAGAGATGAACCAACATTTTGGTTATTTTGAGTTTTTTCAACAACTAGTTGACTAACATCAGTTCAGTTATTGAAATGACATTTCTAGGTATCTCTTCCTGAATTACATGATCTAAGTGATTGTAGTTGGTATTCAGCAGTCATATAAGCCTTATTTACTTTGAAGAACTACTAAAACTGTGATTTTGTCAGAAAGTGTAGCCTGAGACTTGGAATGAAATAATATTTTATTTAAGTAAAGTCAATAAATTATGATTAATAAGTGAAAAGCATAGTGCATTTACTGCATTTAATGTAAAAATAAATCATTGAAATCAAAAACCGTAATAATTTAAAAAAAATCTACCTCAAAAAGCACATCGCTCAGCACTACTACAATTATACTATTACAGTAGTGAAGTACGTTTAATACTACATCATATTTCTACTGGTATACTACTATAGAACAATACAACCAACACATTCAGAGTGTTCTGAAATTACCAATCATATCTCTCTCTTCATCCCATTCTCTGTCTGTCTCTCTCTCTCTCTCTCTCTCTCTATACCCCTCTCTCTACCTCTCTCTCTACCTCTCTCTACCTCTCTCTCTACCTCTCTCTACTTCTCTCTCTACTTCTC
>NC_088397.1:21254847-21264847 GCF_034236695.1 Oncorhynchus nerka | reverse complement strand
CTTCCCTCCAGGCTGCATTAGGAGTACATCTCTGTCTGACTCTCTCTCTCTGTTTCCTGTTCTCTCCTTCCCTCCAGGCTGCATTAGGAGTACATCTCTGTCTGACTCTCTCTGTTTCCTGTTCTCTCCTTCCCTCCATGCTGCATTAGGAGTACATCTCTGTCTGACTCTCTCTGTTTCCTGTTCTCTCCTTCCCTCCAGGCTGCATTAGGAGTACATCTCTGTCTGACTCTCTCTTTCTGTTTCCTGTTCTCTCCTTCCCTCCAGACTGCATTAGGAGTACATCTCTGTCTGACTCTCTCTTTCTGTTTCCTGTTCTCTCCTTCCTTCCAGACTGCATTAGGAGTACATCTCTGTCTGACTCTCTCTTTCTGTTTCCTGTTCTCTCCTTCCCTCCAGGCTGCATTAGGAGTACATCTCTGTCTGACTCTCTCTCTCTGTTTCCTGTTCTCTCCTTCCCTCCATGCTGCATTAGGAGTGCATCTCTGTCTGACTCTCTCTCTCTGTTTCCTGTTCTCTCCTTCCCTCCATGCTGCATTAGGAGTACATCTCTGTCTGACTCTCTCTCTCTGTTTCCTGTTCTCTCCTCCCTCCAGGCTGCATTAGGAGTACATCTCTGTCTGACTCTCTCTTTCTGTTTCCTGTTCTCTCCTTCCCTCCATGCTGCATTAGGAGTACATCTCTGTCTGACTCTCTCTTTCTGTTTCCTGTTCTCTCCTTCCCTCCATGCTGCATTAGGAGTACATCTCTGTCTGACTCTCTCTTCTGTTTCCTGTTCTCTCCTTCCCTCCATGCTGCATTAGGAGTACATCTCTGTCTGACTCTCTCTCTCTGTTTCCTGTTCTCTCCTTCCCTCCATGCTGCATTAGGAGTACATCTCTGTCTGACTCTCTCTTTCTGTTTCCTGTTCTCTCCTTCCCTCCATGCTGCATTAGGAGTACATCTCTGTCTGACTCTCTCTTTCTGTTTCCTGTTCTCTCCTTCCCTCCATGCTGCATTAGGAGTACATCTCTGTCTGACTCTCTCTTTCTGTTTCCTGTTCTCTCCTTCCCTCCAGGCTGCATTAGGAGTACATCTCTGTCTGACTCTCTCTTTCTGTTTCCTGTTCTCTCCTTCCCTCCAGGCTGCATTAGGAGTACATCTCTGTCTGACTCTCTCTTTCTGTTTCCTGTTCTCTCCTTTCCCTGCATTAGGAGTACAGTCTGCTGTTTCCTGTTATCTCCTTCCCTCCAGGCTGCATTAGGAGTACATCTCTGTCTGACTCTCTCTTTCTGTTTCCTGTTCTCTCCTTCCCTCCATGCTGCATTAGGAGTACATCTCTGTCTGACTCTCTCTCTCTGTTTCCTGTTCTCTCCTTCCCTCCATGCTGCATTAGGAGTACATCTCTGTCTGACTCTCTCTTTCTGTTTCCTGTTCTCTCCTTCCCTCCATGCTGCATTAGGAGTACATCTCTGTCTGACTCTCTCTCTCTGTTTCCTGTTCTCTCCTTCCCTCCATGCTGCATTAGGAGTACATCTCTGTCTGACTCTCTTTCTGTTTCCTGTTCTCTCCTTCCCTCCATGCTGCATTAGGAGTACATCTCTGTCTGACTCTCTCTTTCTGTTTCCTGTTCTCTCCTTCCCTCCATGCTGCGTTGTGATAGGAGTATATCCGTAGACAGCTGGAGGAGGAACAGAGACAGTTAGAGATCCTACAGCAACAGCTTCTACAGGAGCAGGCTCTACTGCTGGTAACACTGTTACCCCTGCATGTCTATGTATATATACCCCTGACCTCTCACCCCTGACCCCTCAATAACTTCTACAGGAGCATGCCCATTGTATACCTGCCTGTATACATCTACCTACCACCCTCCTCTCAAGTCTGACCCTTCAACCCTGTGAAACTACAGCTACAGAGCCTGTGGTGTAAACCTGTACCTTGTCCCTGTGTCCAGTGTTTGTTGTTCCTCGTTCCTCTCTGCAAGTCCTTACCCTGCAAGGAACCCCCCTCCCCAGCCCCATCAAATCACATCACATTTGATTTGTCACATGCGCCGAATACGACAGGTGTAGATCTTACTGTGAAATGCTTACTGACAAGCCCTTAACCAACAATGCAGTTCAAGAAATAGAATTAAGAAAACATTTACTAAATAAACTAAAGTATAAAATGTAATAAAAAGTAACAGCGAGTGTGCAGGTTAGTCGAGGTCATTTGTACATGGATCATGGAACGTCCCGGTGAGCCCTGTCCTGTATGGATCCTATTGGTTAACCTGTCCTGTGTGGAGTGATGCTATTGGTCATGTGTTTCAGAGCTTGGCTCTGTGCTGTCATGATAGTGATTTGGTTAAGATTGGATAATAACAGCCTTCCATGTGTGTGTGTGTGTGTGTGTGTGTGTGTGTGTGTCCATAGGAGTATAAGCGTAAGCAGATTGAGGAACAACATCAAGCCGAGAGGCTACAGAGACAGTTACAACAGGAGGTAACACTTGGCTCTTATGATGATGTCATAACAATGGTGTTGAATAATTGAAGAGATGGTCAACTGTTGCCTATTTGTTTTGTAGAGAGCCTACCTGGTGTCTCTACAACAGCAGCAACAACAACAAAACCAAGATGGCCGACCAGGCGAGAAGAAACCTCTGTATCACTATAAAGACTCAGCTAGTCCTACTGACAAACCTGCATGGGCTAAAGAGGTACACACACAGACTCTGGAGAGACTCTGGTGTCTGGACAACAATCATAACTGAAGATCATGAGTACAGTCTCAGTCTAACTACAACATTGTCTGTGTAGTGGTGCATACAGTGTGGATCAGAACAAGATACTGTGTTCTTCTGTTACAGTTCTCGTGTGTGTTTTATATTTGGTGTGTGTGTGTGTGTGTGTGTGTGTGTGTGTGTGTGTGTTTGTGCTTGTTTAACTTCTGCCCCACCTTGTCTACAGGTCCTGAAGCAGCAGAAACACCCCCAGAGCCACTCACCCCGCCCTTTCCTCAGACAAAGCCACTCCTTCAACCAACCTTCATCCCCCATTCCCTCCCACGCCAACCTCCCTCGCCGAGCCCCTCCAACCCCACCCCTCCCCTCACATCCGTATCACCCTGGAGACCAGGGATCTAGTAGATCCTGTTCTGAAACAGGAGATCAGCCAGCAGGTTAGAGAGATGAGAGCTCAGAAAGCCGGTCAGAGGGTGGTCAGACAGAAAGAAAGAGGATGCAATACCAGAGCCAACCACCAGGGGGTACCACACAACAACCGGAGGCCAAAAGGGCCTAGCGATGCCGGTCAGAAGGCTGGTCAGCAAGACCGAGGACGCAGTCCCAGACCTAAACACCCAGGGCCACAACACAACCCCAACCAGGGGCCACAGCATAATGGGAAGGGGCAACAGGCTGGCTTTAACCGAGGCCCCAGCCCTAACCCCAAACCCAACCAAGCCCCAAAAGAGAGCCCCATCTCTAATCCCCAAGCCCCTAAACAAGAGGCCCTCAATGGGCCAGCCTGGGCACCCAGCTCCAGCCCCAACCAGGGACATAACCTGGGGGTGAAAGACCAGGGGCAGATATGGGTCAGTGGCCGTAGTGGCAGCTCCATCTCCCCCTGTCGTAGAATAGACATAGAAGTAAATGACATAGATGTAGAAATAGACTCCTCTTCCTCCTCTCATTCTAATTCTTCTTTCCTCTACCCCTCTCCTGATCATGATCTTAGAGGCAGCTCTCTGTTTCCCTGTCGTATACTAGATGTAGAAATAGATGAACTAGATATAGAAATGGAGGAACTAGAAAAGAGGGAGTTGGATTGTTGGAGGTATAGAGAGGAGGAGAGGGAAAGGGGTAGAGAGGGAGGTGTGGGGGGTTTGAGGATGGCTTCCAGCCATGAGAGTCTGTTGGGATCCTATGGGGGTCATACGAATTCTGACCTCTACCCCCGACCCCTAACCCCTGACCTCTCAGCCTCTGCACCGGCAGGCCGGCTACGCCCTTTCCTGTCCTCCAATCAAAATCACTTCCTGGCTCCTGAATCCTCCAAGCAGAGTCCGTTCCTCCAAGTCCCCGGCTGGGCACCTCCCCCTCTGAACAGAGTGAAGTCAGAGGTCAGTGATGATGATGAGGTCACGACCTCTAACCTGGACCTGACTTCCTCTGCTCCAGCTAACATGCTCAGATCACACCTGGCCCAGGCCATGCCCACTAGATCCAAGCAGTCATCCCTGTCTCGGTCCTCCCTCTCTTTCTCCCCCCTTCGTTCTCCTGGTAAGAGCTCAGGTCCTCTGAAACAGTTAGTTTTAGCCTTAAATTGGATGGGCCTCTCGCCCCGAGGGTCACCTAGAACCTCACCCCAAACCTCAGCCGGAATCTCCCCCTCACACTCCCGACCTGAGTCCCCATGTCATCTCTCCCTCAATTCCCCTCCCGCTCCATTCTACCACTCCCAGTATCTCACACCCTGCTCTTCCCCCTACCTCACCCCTAGGTGTTCTCCTCACCCCTCTCCTGGTGGCTCCCCCTTCGGCTCCCAGTCCCAGCTCACTATCAGACCACTCGCTGCTAGCCACTAGCCACACAGACAGACAGACAGACAGACAGACAGACAGACAGACAGACAGACACACACATGGACACACGGACAGACAGACAGACAGACAGACAGACAGACAGACAGACAGACAGACAGACACGGACAGACAGACAGACAGACAGACAGACAGACAGACAGACAGACAGACAGACAGACAGACAGACAGACAGACATTCTTTATTATATTTGTAGATAAAACAAAATATTATACATTTCTATATTTTATACTATTTTGTACTACAACATTGTTTCAACTTCATATAGCTCAGTTGGTTCATCCTTACCCACCTACCTCCAATAGTCCCCAATCCAATCAAAACAGATATCTAGAAGAACCAGCCCCCCAGACTCCTTCTCTATCAGGGTGCCTCCCCTAACACCCCCCCCCGCCCCTCCTTCTGGAGGTTGATGATGTCACAGCAAGGACTCCATACGTGTCACTTCCTGTTTACGGTCAGTTAGCCAATTGCAGTTCAGCTTGGTGATGGGTGCTGGCCAATCAGGTCTCAGCTGGGTGAATGCCAATGAGGTCTCAGCTTGGTGCTGGGTGGAGGCCAATCAGGACTCTCTTTAGTGCTGGCCAATCGGTGGTAGACTATATTTTCTCTGGGATCACAGACCAACATGGATTCTCAACATTTCAGATTCTCTTTTCTGCTAGAATGATACCCTCCAACTCCGCCTCTCCTCCATCCCCGTCTCCGCCTCTCCTCCATCCCCCTCTTCCTCTCCTCTATCCCCCTCTCCTCCATCCCCCTCTCCTCCATCCCGTCTCCTCCATCCCCATCTCTTCCTCTCCTCTATCCCCCTCTCCTCCATCCCCGTCTCCTCCATCCCCCTCTCTTCCTCTCCTCTATCCCCCTCTCCTCCATCCCCCTCTCCTCCATCCCCCTCTCTTCCTCTCCTCTATCCCCCTCTCCTCCATCCCCCTCTCCTCCATCCCCCTCTCCTCCATCCCCCTCTCCTCCATCCCCCTCTCCCCTCTCCTCTATCCCCCTCTCCTCCATTCCCCTCTCCTCCATCCCCCTCTCTTCCTCTCCTCCATCCCCCTCTCCTCCATCCCCTCTCCTCCATCCCCCTCTCTTCCTCTCCTCTATCCCCCTCTCCTCTATCCCCCTCTCCTCCATCCCCCTCTCCTCCATGCCCCTCTCCTCCATCCCCCTCTCCTCCATGCCCCTCTCCTCCATCCCCCTCTATCCCCCTCTCCTCCATCCCCCTCTCTTCCTCTCCTCTATCCCCCTCTCCTCCATCCCCCTCTCTTCCTCTCCTCTATCCCCCTCTCCTCCATCCCCCTCTCCTCCATCCCGTCTCCTCCATCCCCATCTCTTCCTCTCCTCTATCCCCCTCTCCTCCATCCCTGTCTCCTCCATCCCCTCTCTTCCTCTCCTCTATCCCCCTCTCCTCCATCCCCCCTCTTCCTCTCTTCCTCTCCTCCATCCCCCTCTCCTCCATCCCCCTCTCCTCCTCTCCTCTATCCCCCTCTCCTCCATCCCCCTCTCCTCCATCCCCTCTCCTCCTCTCCTCTATCCCCCTCTCCTCCATTCCCCTCTCCTCCATCCCCCTCTCTTCCTCTCCTCTATCCCCCTCTCCTCCATCCCCGTCTCCTCCATCCCCGTCTTCTCCATCCCCCTCTCCTCCATCCCCCTCTCTTCCTCTCCTCTATCCCCTCTCCTCCATCCCCCTCTCCTCCATGCCCCTCTCCTCCATCCCCCTCTCCTCCATGCCCCTCTCCTCCATCCCCCTCTATCCCCCTCTCCTCCATCCCCCTCTCTTCCTCTCCTCTATCCCCCTCTCCTCCATCCCCCTCTCTTCCTCTCCTCTATCCCCCTCTCCTCCATCCCCCTCTCCTCCATCCCGTCTCCTCCATCCCCATCTCTTCCTCTCCTCTATCCCCCTCTCCTCCATCCCCCTCTCCTCCATCCCCCTCTCTCCTCTCCTCTATCCCCCTCTCCTCCATCCCCCTCTCCTCCATCCCCGTCTCCTACATCCCCGTCTCCTCCATCCCCGTCTCCTCCATCCCCCTCTCCTCCATCCCCTCTCCTCCATCCCCCTCTCCTCCATCCCCCCCTCTCCTCCTCTCCTCCATCCCCGTCTCCGCCTCTCCTCCATCCCCCTCTCCTCCATCCCCCTCTCTTCCTCTCCTCTATCCCCCTCTCCTCCATCCCCCTCTCCTCCATCCCCCTCTCCTCCATCCCCGTCTCCTCCATCCCCCTCTCCTCCATCCCCCTCTCCATCCTCCCCCTCCTCCATCCCCTCTCCTCCTCTCCTCATCCCCGCTCGCTCTCTCTATCAACCCCGCTCTCTCTATCATCCCCGCGCTCTCTCTCTATCATCGCGCTCTCTCTCTATCATCCCCCGCTCGCTCTCTCTATCATCCACTCGCTCTCTCTCTATCATCCCCGCGCTCTCTCTCTATCATCCCTGCTCGCTCTCTCTCTATCATCCCCGCGCTCTCTCTCTATCATCCCCGCTCGCTCTCTCTATCATCCCCACTCGCTCTCTCTCTATCATCCCCCGCTCTCTCTCTATCATCCCCGCTCGCTCTCTCTATCATCCCCGCTCGCTCTCTCTCTATCATCCCGCGCTCTCTCTCTATCATCCCCGCTCGCTCTCTCTATTCGCTCTCTCTCTATCATCCCCGCTCTCTCTCTATCATCCCCGCGCTCTCTCTATCATCTCGCTCTCTCTATCATCCCGCTCGCTCTCTCTATCATCCCCGCGCTCTCTCTATCATCCCGCTCGCTCTCTCTATCATCCTTGCTCGCTCTCTCTATCATCCCCGCTCGCTCTCACTATCATCCCTGCTCGCTCTATCATCGCTCGCTCTCTCTATCATCCCCGCTCGCTCTCTCTATCATCCCTCGCTCTCTCTATCATCCGCTCGCTCTCACTATCACTCGCTCTCTCTATCATCCCCCTGCTCTCTCTATCATCCCCCCGCTCGCTCTCTCTATCATCCCGCTCGCTCTCTCTATCATCCCCGCTCGCTCTCTCTATCATCCCCTCGCTCTCTCTATCATCCCTCGCTCTCTCTATCATCCCCTCGCTCTCACTATCATCCCTGCTCGCTCTCTCTCTATCATCCCCGCTCGCTCTCTCTATCATCCCGCTCGCTCTCTCTATCATCCCCGCTCGCTCTCTCTATCATCCCCTCGCTCTCTCTCTATCATCCCCGCACTCTCTCTCTATCATCCCCGCGCTCTCTCTCTATCATCCCCGCGCTCTCTCTCTATCATCCCCGCGCTCTCTCTCTATCATCCCCTCGCTCTCTCTCTATCAACCCCGCGCTCTCTCTCTATCAACCCCGCGCTCTCTCTATCATCCCCGCGCTCTCTCTATCATCCCCGCTCGCTCTCTCTATCATCCCTGCGCTCTCTCCCTATCATCCCCGCTCGCTCTCTCTATCAACCCCGCGCTCTCTCTATCATCCCCGCGCTCTCTCTATCATCCCCACGCTCTCTCTATCATCCCGCGCTCTCTCTCTATCATCCCTCGCTCTCTCTCTATCAACCCGCGCTCTCTCTCTATCAACCCCGCGCTCTCTCTATCATCCCCGCGCTCTCTCTATCATCCCCGCTCGCTCTCTCTATCATCCCTGCGCTCTCTCCCTATCATCCCCGCTCGCTCTCTCTATCAACCCCGCGCTCTCTCTATCATCCCCGCGCTCTCTCTCTATCAACCCTGCTCGCTCTCTCTCTATCATCCCCGCGCTCTCTCTCTATCATCCCCGCTCGCTCTCTCTATCATCCACTCGCTCTCTCTCTATCATCCCCGTGCTCTCTCTCTATCATCCCTGCTCGCTCTCTCTCTATCATCCCCGCGCGCTCTCTCTATCATCCCCGCTCGCTCTCTCTATCATCCCCGCTCGCTCTCTCTATCATCCCCGCTCGCTCTCTCTCTATCATCCCCGCGCTCTCTCTCTATCATCCCCGCTCGCTCTCTCTATCATCCCCGCGCTCTCTCTCTATCATCCCCGCTCGCTCTCTCTATCATCCCCGCGTGCTCTCTCTATCATCCCCGCTCGCTCTCTCTATCATCCCCGCTCGCTCTCTCTATCATCCCCGCTCGCTCTCTCTATCATCCCCGCTCGCTCTCTCAATCATCCCCGCTCGCTCTCTCTATCATCCCCGCTCGCTCTCTCTATCATCCCCGCTCGCTCTCTCTATCATCCCCGCTCGCTCTATCTATCATCCCCGCTCGCTCTCACTATCATCCCTGCTCGCTCTCTCTCTATCATCCCCGCTCGCTCTCTCTATCATCCCCGCTCGCTCTCTCTATCATCCCTGCTCGCTCTCTCTATCATCCCCGCGCTCTCTCCATCTCTCTGTTCCAGCGTGTAGAGGAGTACCAGTTGATTCTAACCATTAATTGCATGACTGATTGCTCGGATCAACATGCAATGATGAGCCTGCCTCAGTGCCTCTAGAACACTGTCGACAACACCGTATTAACCTGTTGGTAATGTCCAGTTAGTCTAATAATCATGATGATGTGTGTCAGGTGGAGGAGCGGTCCAAGCTGAACAGACAGAGTTCTCCTGCGCTGCAGCATAAGGCCGTCTCCAGCCGGGTCTCTGAGGCCTCCCTGCCTCCTCGCTCCGAGTCCTTCAGCACTGCAGGGATGCAGCCGGCCCGCACCCCACCAACACACCGCCCAGTTGAACCACAGGTGTGTGTCTGTCCCTTCGGTCGTCTGTCTGTCGCTCTGTGTGTGTGTGTGTGTGTGTGTGTGTGTTGACATTTACAAATATACAATATACTCACAACCTGTAATTGTATTTGATATTGCATACTACTATGCTGTAGTCTATACTACAGTCAACAAGCAGTATGTCTGTCTGATGGAATTAGAAAATGAGAACGGACATTCCCATAATTCAGTGTTTTATCTCATTCTATCTCTCCAGATGGCCCATCTGATTCCAGTGAAGACCATGACAGGCTCTCAGTCTCTGCAGGAGGGCACAGGAGGAGAGGCGGGGGGGATGGGGAGGAGAGG
This sequence comes from Oncorhynchus nerka, assembly GCF_034236695.1. Taxonomy (NCBI): domain Eukaryota; kingdom Metazoa; phylum Chordata; class Actinopteri; order Salmoniformes; family Salmonidae; genus Oncorhynchus; species Oncorhynchus nerka. The sequence goes on along the minus strand of NC_088397.1, from coordinate 21,255,276 downwards.
GGAGGAGGGGGAGGCATGCCCCCCCGTCAGAACTCTGACCCCACCTCTGACTCGAATCCTGCCCCTCCACCTCGTACCACTAGCCGAGAGGACGATGAGCTTCCCCCGAAGGTCCCTCAGAGAACCACCTCCATCTCCCCAGCCCTGATGAGGAAAAACTCCCCCAACGCACAGGGACTCATACGAGACAGGTGTGTGTGTGTGTGTGTGTGTGTGTGTGTGTGTGTGTGTGTGTGTGTGTGTGTGTGTGTGTGTGTGTGTGTGTGTGTGTGTGTGTGTGTGTCAGGGTCGGGCTCAATTCCATTTAAATTCCAGTCAATTCAGGAAGTGCACTGAAATTGCTTTTCACTTCAATGCTTTTCAATGAGGAATTGGAATTAGGTTTACTTTCTGAAATGAAATGGCATTGACCCCAACCCTGGTGTGTGT
>NC_088397.1:21222347-21249847 GCF_034236695.1 Oncorhynchus nerka | reverse complement strand
AGCGGTCAGAGAGCAGCGACGAGGACGGAGAGACGGGGCAAGATGGGACTGTGGCCGTCATGTAAGTGTGTGTGTGTGTATACTAGGCCATCGATTTACAGTTGTGGTGAGTTATGTAGGGGATCTGACTGTGTGTGTGTGTGTGTGTGTGTGTGTGTGTGTGTGTGTGTGTGTGTGTGTTTTTGCAGGCCACAGCAGGGTGAAGCATATGAAGGTTTGACTGAAGAACCTCTGGCGGGCTCCTTCAACACAACACAGGACAGCACTCTGATCATGACAGAGGTGAGACATGCGCATGCAAACACACACGCACACACACACGGACATACAACTTAGCTTTCTTTCTTTCTCTGTCTCTCTCAGGCGGAGGAGAGGAGGAGGGCAGCAGGCCATCGTGAGAGCAACGGGTTCCATAGCAACCATCACGGCAGCGGTAACCACGGCAATCTCCCTGACCTGGTCCAGCAGAGCTCCTCCTCTTCCCCCTCAACCCTGGATGCACTGAAAGAGGTAACACACACACACACTCACACACACACTCACTCACACACACACACACACACACACACACACACACACAGTGTTGGATTTTTTTATTTTTTTATTCTACAGTTGTGCTCAATGCTTGTTTCTTTCCAGCAATTTGGATCTAAAGCCTCCTCCCCATTCGATGACCCACGGTCCTATCAGACCTCCCCTACTGAAGACGAGGAAGAGAGCTCAGCTGGTAATGTTGTGTTAATGTTATTGTAAGGTTATTCTTTGGTTGCTGTAATGTTATGTTTATGTTGTTGTACGGTTGTAATGTAGTGTAAACGTTACAAAACAAACCTGTGCTTCTATTTGTCCTATTTCACAGATGTATAAGTGTGTATTAATACATGTGTGAAATGGAAATGTGTTTTTGAATATCCCAACTCTCCCAGAGACACCCTCGGTGAGCGGGGTCAAGGCCAGGGTCAGCGGCGACCTTAGAGCAATTAGGGTTAAGTGCCTTGCTCAAGGGCACAGCAGCAGATGTTTCATCTTGTCGGCTCAGGGATTCAAACCAGCAACCTTTTGGTTAGTGGCCCAAGGCTCTACCCTCTGGGCTACCTGCCTCCACTATACTATAACGTTGTTCTGTGGTTTCAGGTCTGTTCACCAGTGAGTTGCTGCATCAGGAGCAGGCCAGACTAGCCGAGGCCAGAAAGATCAGCGTGGTCAACGTGAACCCAACCAACATACGACCTCACAGTGACACGCCTGAGATACGCAAATACAAGAAGCGCTTCAACTCTGAGATACTGTGTGCTGCTCTCTGGGGTAAGACACCCTAGATATTCTCACACACATGTGAACACACACACACATGTGAACACATACACACAGGCAAAGTCTCTCACACACATGTGAACACACACACACAGGCAAGTCTCTCACACACATGTGAGCACACACACACAGGCAAGTCTCTCACACACATGTGAGCACACACACACAGGCAAGTCTCTCACACACATGAATGCACATGCACTTATGTAACTCACTCAATTGTATTCCCACATGCACACTGACAATGAATATTCCCTCTCTGTCTCGCTCTCTCCCCTCTCTCTCTGTCCCTTTGAAACTCTCTCTTTTCTCTCCCCTCTCTCTCTCTCCCCTCTCTCTCTCTCTCTCTCTCTCTCCCACCTTCTCTCTCTGTCTCTTTGAAAGACTCTCTCTCTCTCTCTCTCTCTCTCTCTCTCTCTCTCTCTCTCTCTTTGAAACTCTCTCTCTCTCCCCTCTCTCTGTGTCTCTTTGGAAACTCTCTCTTTCCTCTCTGTCTCTTTTGATACTCTCTCTCTCCTCTCTCTCTCTCGGTCTCTCTAGGCGTGAACCTGCTGGTGGGGACAGAGAATGGTTTGATGTTGCTTGACCGTAGTGGTCAGGGGAAGGTCTATAACCTGATAACCAGGAGACGCTTCCTACAGATGGACGTCCTGGAGGGACTTAATGTCCTGGTTACTATATCAGGTATTACCGACTGACCGCAGAGGTCATAACCGCAACATGACCACAGAGGGAGAACGTTGCTCTCTTAGTTAAAGAACTGGAGGCCTGTAGAACATATCTGTTCTGATAGAGACATCTCTGTTTTCTCTCTCTCTCTCCTCCTCCTCCAGGGAAGAAGAATAAGCTGCGTGTGTACTACCTGTCCTGGCTGAGGAACAGGATACTCCACAATGACCCCGAGGTGGAGAAGAAGCAGGGCTGGGTCACTGTAGGAGAGCTGGAGGGCTGCGTACACTACAAAGTCGGTACGGAACTCTCTCTCCTCTCTCTCTCTCTCTGTGTGTGTGTGTGTGTGCATGTGTGTGTGTGTGTGTGCATGTGTGTGTGCGTGTGTGTGTGTGTGACGGGACCCACCTTTTGTGTGTGTGTTGCCGTCTCTTCTGTGTGTGTTGTTGACTCTCTCCTGTGTGTGTTGTTGACTCTCTCCTGTGTGTGTTGTTGACTCTCTCCTGTGTGTGTGTTGTTGACTCTCTCCTGTGTGTGTTTTTGACTCTCTCCTGTGTGTGTTTTTGACTCTCTCCTGTGTGTGTTGTTGACTCTCTCCTGTGTGTGTTGTTGACTCTCTCCTGTGTGTGTTGTTGACTCTCTCCTGTGTGTGTTGTTGACTCTCTCCTGTGTGTGTTGTTGACTCTCTCCTGTGTGTGTTGTTGACTCTCTCCTGTGTGTGTTGTTGACTCTCTCCTGTGTGTGTTGTTGACTCTCTCCTGTGTGTGTTGTTGACTCTCTCCTGTGTGTGTTGTTTCCAGTAAAGTACGAGAGGATCAAGTTCCTGGTGATCGCTCAGAAGAACGCAGTGGAGATCTATGCCTGGGCCCCCAAACCCTACCACAAGTTCATGGCCTTCAAGGTAGCTCTCACACCGGGTTGAGATGTGATGCTGTAGTTAGGTAGACATCCTGGAAGTACAGGGACTACCTTCAAGGTAGCTCCCACACCGGGTTGAGATGTGATGCTGTAGTTAGGTAGACATCCTGGAAGTACAGGGACTACCTTCAAGGTAGCTCCCACACCGGGTTGAGATGTGAAGCTGTAGTTAGGTAGACATCCTGGAAGTACAGGGACTACCTTCAAGGTAGCTGCCACACCGGGTTGAGATGTGAAGCTGTAGTTAGGTAGACATCCTGGAAGTACAGGGACTACCTTCAAGGTAGCTCCCACACCGGGTTGAGATGTGATGCTGTACTTAGGTAGACTTCCGGCGCCGACTGAGATGGCCGCCTCGCTTCGCGTTCCTAGGAAACTATGCAGTTTTTTGTTTTTTTTACGTGTTATTTCTTACATTAGTACCCCAGGTCATCTTAGGTTTCATTACATACAGTCGAGAAGAACTACTGAATATAAGATCAGCGCCAACTCACCATCAGTACGACCAAGAATATGTTTTCCGCGACGCGGATCCGGTGTTCTGCCTTACAAACAGGACAACGGAATGGATCGCATGCAGCGACCCAAGGAAACGACTCCGAAAAAGAGGGAAACGAGGCGGTGTTCTGGTCAGACTCCGAAAAAGGGCACATCGCGCACCACTCCCCAGCATTCTTCTTGCCAATGTCCAGTCTCTTGACAACAAGGTTGACGAAATCCGAGCAAGGGTAGCATTCCAGAGGGACATCAGAGACTGCAACGTTCTGCTTCACAGAAACATGGCTTACTGGGAAGACGCTAGCCGATGCGGTGCAGCCAACGGGTTTCTCCACGCATCGCGCGGACAGAAACAAACATCTTTCTGGTAAGAAGAGTGGCGGGGCGTATGCCTCATGACTAACGAGACATGGTGTGATGAAGGAAACATACAGGAACTCAAATCCTTCTGTTCACCTGATTTAGAATTCCTCACAATCAAATGTAGACCGCATTATCTTCCAAGAGAATTCTCCTCGATTATAATCACAGCCGTATATATCCCCCAAGCAGACACATCGATGGCTCTGAACGAACTTTATTTAACTCTTTGCAAACTGGAAACCATTTATCCGGAGGCTGCATTCATTGTAGCTGGGGATTTTAACAAAGCTAATCTGAAAACAAGACTCCTAAATTTTACCAGCATATCGATTGCGCAACCAGGGGTGGTAAAACCTTGGATCATTGTTACTCTAACTTCCGCGACGCATATAAGGCCCTGCCCCGCCCCCTTTCGGAAAAGCTGACCACGAATCCATTTTGCTGATCCCTGCCTACAGGCAGAAACTAAAACAAGAGGCTCCCACGCTGAGGTCTGTCCAACGCTGGTCAGACCAAGCTGACTCCACACTCCAAGACTGCTTCCATCACGTGGACTGGGACATGTTTCGTATTGCGTCAGATGGAAATATTGACGAATACGCTGATTCGGTGTGCGAGTTCATTAGAACGTGCGTCGAAGATGTCGTTCCCATAGCAACGATAAAAACATTCCCAAACCAGAAACCGTGGATTGATGGCAGCATTCGCGTGAAACTGAAAGCGCGAACCACTGCTTTTAATCAGGGCAAGGTGTCTGGTAATATGTCCGAATATAAACAATGCAGCTATTCCCTCCGCAAGGCTATTAAACAAGCTAGCGTCAGTACAGAGACAAAGTGGAATCTCAATTCAATGGCTCAGACACAAGAGGCATGTGGCAGGGTCTACAGTCAATCACGGACTACAAGAAGAAACCCAGCCCAGTCACGGACCAGGATGTCTTGCTCCCAGGCAGACTAAATAACTTGTTTGCCCGCTTTGAGGACAATACAGTGCCACTGACACGGCCTGCAACGAAAACATGCGGTCTCTCCTTCACTGCAGCCGAGGTGAGTAAGACATTTAAACGTGTTAACCCTCGCAAGGCTGCAGGCCCAGACGGCATCCCCAGCCGCGCCCTCAGAGCATGCGCAGACCAGCTGGCCGGTGTGTTTACGGACATATTCAATCAATCCCTATACCAGTCTGCTGTTCCCACATGCTTCAAGAGGGCCACCATTGTTCCTGTTCCCAAGAAAGCTAAGGTAACTGAGCTAAACGACTACCGCCCCTCAGCACTCACTTCCGTCATCATGAAGTGCTTTGAGAGACTAGTCAAGGACCATATCACCTCCACCCTACCTGACACCCTAGACCCACTCCAATTTGCTTACCGCCCAAATAGGTCCACAGACGATGCAATCTCAACCACACTGCACACTGCCCTAACCCACCTGGACAAGAGGAATACCTATGTGAGAATGCTGTTCATCGACTACAGCTCGGCATTCAACACCATAGTACCCTCCAAGCTCGTCATCAAGCTCGAGACCCTGGGTCTCGACCCCGCCCTGTGCAACTGGGTACTGGACTTCCTGACGGGCCGCCCCAGGTGGTGAGGGTAGGCAACAACATCTCCTCCCCGCTGATCCTCAACACGGGGCCCCACAAGGGTGCGTTCTGAGCCCTCTCCTGTACTCCCTGTTCACCCACGACTGCGTGGCCATGCACGCCTCCAACTCAATCATCAAGTTTGCGGACGACACAACAGTGGTAGGCTTGATTACCAACAACGACGAGACGGCCTACAGGGAGGAGGTGAGGGCCCTCGGAGTGTGGTGTCAGGAAAATAACCTCACACTCAACGTCAACAAAACTAAGGAGATGATTGTGGACTTCATGAAACAGCAGAGGGAACACCCCCCTATCCACATCGATGGATCAGTAGTGGAGAGGGTAGCAAGTTTTAAGTTCCTCGGCATACACATCACAGACAAACTGAATTGGTCCACTCACACTGACAGCGGTGTGAAGAAGGCGCAGCAGCGCCTCTTCAACCTCAGGAGGCTGAAGAAATTCGGCTTGTCACCAAAAGCACTCACAAACTTCTACAGATGCACAATCGAGAGCATCCTGGCGGGCTGTATCACCGCCTGGTACGGCAACTGCTCCGCCCTCAACCGTAAGGCTCTCCAGAGGGTAGTGAGGTCTGCACAACGCATCACCGGGGGCAAACTACCTGCCCTCCAGGACACCTACACCACCCGATGTTACAGGAAGGCCATAAAGATCATCAAGGACATCAACCACCCGAACCACTGCCTGTTCACCCCGCTATCATCCAGAAGGCGAGGTCAGTACAGGTGCATCAAAGCTGGGACCGAGAGACTGAAAAACAGCTTCTATCTCAAGGCCATCAGACTGTTAAACAGCCACCACTAACATTGAGTGGCTGCTGCCAACACACTGTCATTGACACTGACCCAACTCCAGCCACTTTAATAATGGGAATTGATGGGAAATGATGTAAATATATCACTAGCCACTTTAAACAATGCTACCTTATATAATGTTACTTACCCTACATTATTCATCTCATATGCATATGTATATACTGTACTCTAGATCATCGACTGCATCCTTATGTCACTAGCCACTTTAACTATGCCACTTTGTTTACTTTGTCTACATACTCATCTCATATGTATATACTGTACTCGATACCATCTACTGTATGCTGCTCTGTACCATCACTCATTCATATATCCTTATGTACATATTCTTTATCCCCTTACACTGTGTATAAGACAGTAGTTTTAGAATTGTTAGTTAGATTACTTGTTGGTTATCACTGCATTGTCGGAACTAGAAGCACAAGCATTTCGCTACACTCGCATTAACATCTGCTAACCATGTGTATGTGACAAATAAAATTTGATTTGATTTGATCCTGGAAGTACAGGGACTACCTTCAAGGTAGCTCCCACACCGGGTTGAGATGTGATGCTGTAGTTAGGTAGACATCCTGGAAGTACAGGGACTACCTTCAAGGTAGCCCCCACACCGGGTTGAGATGTGATGCTGTAGTTAGGTAGACATCCTGGAAGTACAGGGACTACCTTCAAGGTAGCTCCCACACCGGGTTGAGATGTGATGCTGTAGTTAGGTAGACATCCTGGAAGTACAGGGACTACCTTCAAGGTAGCTCCCACACCGGGTTGAGATGTGATGCTGTAGTTAGGTAGACATCCTGGAAGTACAGGGACTACCTTCAAGGTAGCTCCCACACCGGGTTGAGATGTGATGCTGTAGTTAGGTAGACATCCTGGATGTACAGGGACTACCTTCAAGGTAGCTCCCACACCGGGTTGAGATGTGATGCTGTAGTTAGGTAGACATCCTGGAAGTACAGGGACTACCTTCAAGGTAGCTGCCACACCGGGTTGAGATGTGATGCTGTAGTTAGGTAGACATCCTGGAAGTACAGGGACTACCTTCAAGGTAGCTCCCACACCGGGTTGAGATGTGATGCTGTAGTTAGGTAGACATCCTGGAAGTACAGGGACTACCTTCAAGGTAGCTCCCACACCGGGTTGAGATGTGATGCTGTAGTTAGGTAGACATCCTGGAAGTACAGGGACTACCTTCAAGGTAGCTCCCACACCGGGTTGAGATGTGATGCTGTAGTTAGGTAGACATCCTGGAAGTACAGGGACTACCTTCAAGGTAGCTCCCACACCGGGTTGAGATGTGATGCTGTAGTTAGGTAGACATCCTGGAAGTACAGGGACTACCTTCAAGGTAGCTCCCACACCGGGTTGAGATGTGATGCTGTAGTTAGGTAGACATCCTGGAAGTACAGGGACTACCTTCAAGGTAGCTCCCACACCGGGTTGAGATGTGATGCTGTAGTTAGGTAGACATCCTGGAAGTACAGGGACTACCTTCAAGGTAGCTCCCACACCGGCTTGAGAGGAAATGTTGCACCGTTGTCTGTGACAATACTATGGGGTCTGTCACGTTGTCTGATACTAGTTACTCTGGGGTCAATAGTAACACTTCTCCCTCCCCCCACCTCCCAGTCGTTCACTGACCTGCAGCACCGCCCCCAGCTGGTTGACCTGACGGTGGAGGAGGGGCAGAGGTTAAAGGTCATCTACGGCTCCAGCCTGGGCTTCCATGTCATCGACGTCGACTCTGGCAACCCTTACGACATCTACGTCCCCTCACACGTAAGTTTGTGTGTGGTGTGATATATATAGTGCAGGGAGATAGACAGTAGATAACCATTAGCTCTGTCTGTCTGTAGATTCAGACCCAGGTGACTCCCCATGCCATCGTCATTCTTCCGAAGACAGACGGGATGGAGATGTTGTTGTGTTATGAAGATGAGGGAGTCTACGTCAATACCTACGGACGCATCACTAAAGACGTCGTGCTGCAGTGGGGAGAGATGCCTACTTCTGTTGGTGAGTGTGTGTGTGTGTGTGTTTAGGTGTGGGTGTTTGTGTGAGCTCAGCTTCGTTTTAGGCCTGTGGGAACTTGTTTAGGTTCCTGTGAAGTTTAATCAGATTCAATCTCAACTCTGCTGTGTTCCATAATAGAACAGTGTAGTCTACAGTGAAACTAATAGTGTATTCTTTAACTTCCTCTCTCCTTCATCCTCTCTATCTACTCTCATCTATCTATCTATCTATCTATCTATCTATCTATCTATCTATCTATCTATCTATATATCTCTCTCTCTCTTTCTCTCTCTTTCTCTCTCTTTTTTCTCTTTTTTCTCTCTCTTTTTCTCTCTCTTTTTCTCTCTCTTTTTCTCTCTCTCTTTTTCTCTCTCTCTTTTTCTCTCTCTATCCTTGCTCCTCCAGCCTATATCCACTCTAGCCAGATCATGGGCTGGGGGGAGAAGGCCATAGAGATCAGGTCTGTGGAGACAGGACACCTGGACGGGGTCTTCATGCACAAGAGAGCCCAGAGACTCAAGTTCCTGTGTGAGAGGAATGACAAGGTAAACAACATGCGCACACACACACACACACACACAAACACACACAAAACACACACACACACACACACACAAACACACACACACAAACACACACACACACACAAACACACACACAAACACACACACACACACAAACACACACACACACACAAACACACACACACACACAAACACACACACACACACAAACACACACACAAACACACACACAAATACACACACAAACACACACACAAACACACACACAAACACACACAAACACACACACACACACACACACACACACACACAAACACACACACACATTCATATTCTCTATTGCCTGTATCAATCATGTCTTCTCATGCTGTTTGTGTTTGTGTGTCTAGGTGTTCTTTGCATCGGTGAGGTCTGGAGGCAGCAGTCAGGTCTTCTTCATGACCCTCAACCGTAGCTCCATGATGAACTGGTGAAACTAACTCCTGCCACCATCTTCCTATTGGCCTGCTCAGCTGTCGATCACGGGCCAACGCTAATTTCAGAAGCCAATTAAAACAATGGACCAAGAGAATCAAATCGCACCCTGAATCAAACAAGTGAATTAAATAATGGGATAGTCCAACACTGAATCTAACTGAGAGAGTCAAACGCTGAATGAATCGAACGCTGAGGGAATCAAATATCAAATCAGTGTGAAAGAATTGAAGTGTAAATGAATCAAGCTCTGAGAGAATCAAACTTAAAGACAGTGAAACACTGAGAGACTACAACACTGTAAAAGACATAAAGGACTATAAAGAATGAAATAATAAAAAGATAAAAAAGATAAAGACTGTTATGAAGAGGAGTCTGAATCAACGGGGGCGCTGGTTTCCCGGTTTTCCAAGATCTCGACTACCGTCTGTGGAGATGAACCGGAACTTCCGGATCCTAATCTTTCTTTCTCTCCTCCACTTCATCCTTCACTTCCCCCCTCTCTCCACCACTCCACCCCTCTTCTCTAAAATATTGGCTATGTCCCTTTAAAACAAAATCCCCGCCTCTGTCTCCCTCCTCTTCTCCTCCTGTCCCTCTGTCTCCCTCCTCTTCTCCTCCTGTCCCTCTGTCTCCCTCCTCTTCTCCTCCTGTCTCTGTCTCCCTCCTCTTCTCCTCCTGTCCCTGTCTCCCTCCTCTTCTCCTCCTGTCCCTCTGTCTCCCTCCTCTTCTCCTCCTGTCCCTCTGTCTCCCTCCTCTTCTCCTCCTGTCCCTCTGTCTCCCTCCTCTTCTCCTCCTGTCCCTCTGTCTCCCTCCTCTTCTCCTCCTGTCCCTCTGTCTCCCTCCTCTTCTCCTCCTGTCCCTCTGTCTCCCTCCTCTTCTCCTCCTGTCCCTCTGTCTCCCTCCTCTTCTCCTCCTGTCCCTCTGTCTCCCTCCTCTTCTCCTCCTGTCCCTCTGTCTCCCTCCTCTTCTCCTCCTGTTCCTCTGTCTCCCTCCTCTTCTCCTCCTGTCCCTCTGTCTCCCTCCTCTTCTCCTCCTGCCCCTCTGTCTCCCTCCTCTTCTCCTCCTGTCTCTGTCTCCCTCCTCTTCTCCTCCTGTCCCTCTGTCTCCCTCCTCTTCTCCTCCTGTCCCTCTGTCTCCCTCCTCTTCTCCTCCTGTCCCTCTGTCTCCCTCCTCTTCTCCTCCTGTCCCTGTCTCCCTCCTCTTCTCCTCCTGTCCCTCTGTCTCCCTCCTCTTCTCCTCCTGTCCCTCTGTCTCCCTCCTCTTCTCCTCCTGTCCCTCTGTCTCCCTCCTCTTCTCCTCCTGTCCCTCTGTCTCCCTCCTCTTCTCCTCCTGTCCCTCTGTCTCCCTCCTCTTCTCCTCCTGTCCCTCTGTCTCCCTCCTCTTCTCCTCCTGTCCCCCTGTCTCCCTCCTCTTCTCCTCCTGTCCCTCTGTCTCCCTCCTCTTCTCCTCCTGTCCCTGTCTCCCTCCTCTTCTCCTCCTGTCCCTCTGTCTCCCTCCTCTTCTCCTCCTGTCCCTCTGTCTCCCTCCTCTTCTCCTCCTGTCCCTCTGTCTCCCTCCTCTTCTCCTCCTGTCCCTCTGTCTCCCTCCTCTTCTCCTCCTGTCCCTGTCTCCCTCCTCTTCTCCTCCTGTCCCTCTATCCACTCTGAAGTCTTTCAATTCTCAAGGTGCTGCATCAGATAAACTGTCATGTTAAAACAAAACAAGAAAAACAACATTCTGCTGTTTACTAGAAATATGCTTTCATTCTGTCTTTAAATAACACATTGTTCAGGTTTTGTTTCTTGTTTATTTAGGTACTTTAAAATAACTTTTGAATTGTAATGTGAAGAGCTTGATAACTTGCACAGCACATTGCTAGTTTCTGCCGTTCAGTTTGTGTGTTTTATTTTATGCTGAAATGCCAGAGTAAAACCTGATTCAACTGAGAATCATTTGAGAATTGTCTGAGAATGAACCACTCTGTGTCTGTCTGTCTTATCTGTCTCTGTGTGTAAAGAATTATTGCGTAAAGCTGTCTCCCACCTGATTGGTCTGGTCTGATTGTGACTCCTTCCTGTTTGTACGGTGCCTAGCATGATGAAGCAAACTGATTTATCTACCGTTGTTTTGTTCACTGTTTTCTGTTGGTTTACCATTTTATATGAACTATTTGATAGCATCTTATGTCCTTAGATTGAACATGATCATTTTATCTTAAACAAAACTTAATTTATAAAAAATGTTTGACATTTTATCAAACACATTTGCATTTCTGAAAACAAAGATGAGAACATCTGAAGCTGTTGTCCTTAATGCTTTTTAAGCCATGCTGTAGAACTCCATTACCCAGAATGCAACAGTTATGTGAGGTGTGTGTGTGTGGGTCATGTATGTATATTTAGTGACTGCAAACACATTCATCAAAGAAATATTACATTCACCGAGACCCACTCCCTCAAATTACAAACAAGTGCAGGGGACACCCTTCTGTCTGGGAAATTAAACTTCCAGACTGCTCCTTTAAATGTCATGCTTAAGTTACTGTTATGGAGACAGGTTGCTTTTTAGAATGTTAGCAATAAAGAGTTGTGCTGATTGAACGTGTGTGTGTGTGTGTGTGACACACCTCTATCTGGTGAACAGGCTGCTGATCACTACTTTTGGACTCTTGTCTTTAAAAGAAAAACTCTAGACCTCTTTGTTTCTGAATGACAAACTCACCACTAATGTTTTGGTTTCTATGTTTTGTAAAACAGTCAAATAAATGATACTAGAACATTATTTTATTTTTTTAACGTATTTCTGTTTATATTCTGTGGTGTGTGTGTGTGTGTGTAGGGGTTGCAGTGTAAGTTATCAGCTGAGGCCACCGACCCTCAGACTTTGTCCCTGTTGAAGGTATATCATTAACCCTACCTAATACTGTCCCTCCCTGTGTGTGTGTGTGTGTGAGTGAGTGAGTGTCAGACCTTCCCCCTCATTTAGAGCCAATGTGCTGAGCTCAGGATGACCAGGGTCTGTGTGAACAGTGGATACCAGCCCAGACACTGTGTGTGTGTTCACTAATCACTATCACAGAGTTGAACCACCAAGAAAACGGTGACAAACACATCCTAAGACAGGAGGTGAAGTGTGTTAGGCACCATGTGTGATGGTAATGATGACATGAATGATAAACAGCCACCAGTAAGGTGTACAGATAGAGAGGTGCTCTGCTCCGGTGTGTCTTTCTGTCCAGTGCTGTGTGTATGTCGAGATGAGTGCGTGGACACAGCGTGATCCCAGCGATTGATGATTACCCTGGAAGTGTGTGTGTGTGATCAGTTCATGTTGTTGGAGCTGGTGTCGAGACTCTGAACCCGTCATGGAGTCGGGAAAGGTAAGATCTTTGTACACTTTTACACACTCGAGCTGTCACACACACACACACTCGTTTTGAGGTATCTAATCCATTTACTAAACAGATGTTGAAAGCCAAGTTTCTGGTTTTATAATGTAGTAAAAGCTCCTGCTGTTCAAACCTGACTGACACTCTGTAGCTACACACAAGGACAGGAGTGTGTGTGAGAGTGTGTGTATATTTTATTTAACTAGGCATTAAGAACACATTCTTATTTACAATGACAGCCTACCAGGGAACAGTGGATTAATTGCCTTGTTCAGGGGCAGAACGACAGATTTTTACCTCGTCAGCTCGGGGATTTGATCCAGCAACCTTTCTGGTTACTGGCCCACCGCTCTAACTACTAGGCTCCCTGCCGCCCCTGAATGTGTGCATCGTGTACGTGTGCATCGTGTGTCGTGATTGAACCGAGGGAGAGTACCATTTCATTTGACAGTTCATTTGTTGATGGCATGAGGGAGTTGGTTCGATCAGTTTGTTTTTTTAGTTCTGAGAGAAACCCATCTGGAAACAGGAACAGCAGCACGCAGTCTGTGTTTTATTCCATCATTGACACACCTGTATCACTTTGTTAGGGGGAAGAGCAGCTTTAATATTACAGACAGATTGTAGCTTCCATCATTGTAATTGACTGCATCATCTCCAACCCCCATATATATATATTGTTTAGTAAATATATATTATTTTAAATATATATCTTATTTAATATATTTCCCTTTATTATTTTCCCCTAATTGGATTAAACTAATGGACAACAATACTTGGGCTTCTACTTCCAGTTTATACGGCCATTTGGTTTGTTTTCAGTCCCATCCTTCAGCTCTCCTCAACCCCTCCCATCTATCTCTGAAGACCATCCAGTTTTGACTTCAAGCCGTTGTAGATGTTCCACTGTGTGATGTTTCACAAAAGTTCTGAACCTTTCTATTCTCGTAGTTTCTACAGATTGTAAATGAAAGATAAACACCTTTGCTAAGAGTTTTATTACATTATTGACTGATTGACCAGGACTTATCAAATCACCCAGCAGTGCTATTTGCAGAGTTAGCTCCAATTAAATGTTTCAATTGTTTAGCCATTCCTGAACCTTTGACCAAAAACAAGTGAGCTAATGATTCTGTCTCTTCGCAGCAAATGGAAACACTCAGTTCGTAGACCATGTGCCATGGAATCGGTACATCCAACTATTTTGCAACCTGTATCAAATCAAATCAAATATATTTATATAGCCCTTCGTACATCAGCTGATGTCTCAAAGTGCTGTACAGAAACCCAGCCTAAAACCCCAAACAGCAAGCAATGCAGGTGTAGAAGCACGGTGGCTAGGAAAAACTCCCTAGAAAGGCCAAAACCTAGGAAGAAACCTAGAGAGGAACCAGGCTATGTGGGATGGCCAGTCCTCTTCTAGCTGTGCCGGGTGGAGATTGTAACAGAACATGGCCAAGATGTTCAAACGTTCATAAATGACCAGCATGGTCAAATAATAATAATCACAGGCAGAACAGTTGAAACTGGACCAGCAGCACGGCCAGGTAGACTGGGGACAGCAAGGAGTCATCATGTCAGGTAGTCCAGAGGCATGGCCCTGGGGCTCAGGTCCTCCGAGAGAGAGAAAGAAAGAGAGAATTAGAGAGAGTATACTTAAATTCACACAGGACACTGGATAGGACAGGAGAAGTACTCCAAATATAACAAACTGACCCTAGCCCCCCGACACATAAACTACTGCAGCATAAATACTGGAGGCTGAGACAGGAGGGGTCAGGAGACACTGTGGCCCCATCCGATGACACCCCCGGACAGGGCCAAACGGGAAGGATATATCCCCACCCACTTTGCCAATGCACAGCCTCCACACCACTAGAGGGATATCTTCAACCACCAACTTCCCATCCTGAGACAAGACAGAGTATAGCCCACAAAGACCTCCGCCACGGCACAACCCAAGGGGGGGCGCCAACCCAGACAGGAAGATCACATCAGTGACTCAACCCACTCAAGTGACGCACCCCTCCTAGGGACTGTATGAAAGAGCCCTAGTAAAGCCAGTGACTCAGCCCCTATAATAGGGTTAGAGGCAGAGAATCCCAGTGGAAAGAGGGGAACCGGCCAGGCAGAGACAGCAAGGGCGGTTCGTTGCTCCAGAGCCTTTCCGTTTACCTTCACACTCCTGGGCCAGACTACACTCAATCATATGACCCACTGAAGAGATGAATCTTCAGTAAAGACTTAAAGGTTGAGACCGAGTTTGTGTCTCTCACATGGGTAGGCAGACCATTCCATAAAAATTGAGCTCTATAGGAGAAAGCCCTGCCTCCAGCTGTTTGCTTAGAAATTCTAGGGACAATTAGGAGGCCTGCGTCTTGTGACCGTAGCGTAGGTGTAGGTATGTACGGCAGGATCAAATCAGGGAGATAGGTAGGAGCAAGCCCATGTAATGCTTTGTAGGTTAGCAGTAAAACCTTGAAATCAGCCCTTGCCTTGACAGGAAGCCAGTGCAGGGAGGCTAGCACTGGAGTAATATGATCCAATTTTTGGGTTCTAGTCAGGATTCTAGCAGCCGTATTTAGCACTAACTGAAGTTCATTTAGTGCTTTATCCGGGTAGCCGGAAAGTAGAGCATTGCAGTAGTCTAACCTAGAAGTGACAAAAGCATGGATTCATTTTTCTGCATCATTTTTGGACAGAACGTTTCTGATTTTTGCAATGTTACGTAGATGGAAAAAAGCTGTCCTTGAAACAGTCTTGATATGTTCTTCAAAAGAGAGATCAGGGTCCAGAGTAACGCCAAGGTCCTTCACAGTTGTATTTGAGACGACTGTACAACCATTAAGATTAATTGTCAGATTCAACCGAAGATCTCTTTGTTTCTTGGGACCTAGAACAAGCATCTCTGTTTTGTCCGAGTTTAAAAGTAGAAAGTTTGCAGCCATCCACTTCCTTATGTCTGAAACACATGCTTCTAGCGAGGGCAATTTTGGGGCTTCACCATGTTTCATTGAAATGTACAGCTGTGTGTCATCCGCATAGCAGTGAAAGTTAACATTATGTTTTCGAATGACATCCCCAAGAGGTAAAATACATAGTGAAAACAATAGTTGTCCTAAAACGGAACCTTGAGGAACACCAAAATTTACAGTTGATTTGTCAGAGGACAAACCATTCACAGAGACAAACTGATATCTTTCCGACAGATAAGATCTAAACCAGGCCAGCACTTGTCCGTGTAGACCAATTTGGGTTTCCAATCTCTCCAAAAGAATGTGGTGATCGATGGTATCAAAAGCAGCACTAAGGTCTAGGAGCACGAGGACAGATGCAGAGCCTCGGTCTGATGCCATTAAAAAGTAATTTACCACCTTTAACAAGTGCAGTCTCAGTGCTATGATGGGGTCTAAAACCAGACTGAAGCATTTTGTATACATTGTTTGTCTTCAGGAAGGCAGTGAGTTGCTGCGCAACAGCCTTTTCTAAAGTTTTTGAGAGGAATGGAAGATTCGATATAGGCCAATAGTTTTTTATATTTTCTGGTTCAAGGTTTGGCTTTTTCAAGAGAGGCTTTATTACTGCCACTTTTAGTGAGTTTGGTACACATCCGGTGGATAGAGAGCCGTTTATTATGTTCAACATAGGAGGGCCAAGCACAGGAAGCAGCTCTTTCAGTAGTTTAGTTGGAATAGGGTCCAGTATGCAGCTTGAAGGTTTAGAGGCCATGATTATTTTTCATCATTGTGTCAAGAGATATAGTACTAAACACTTCAGTGTCTCTCTTGATCCTAGGTCCTGGGAGAGTTGTGCAGACTCAGGACAACTGAGCTTTGAAGGAATACGCAGATTTAAAGAAGAGTCCATCATTTGCTTTCTAATAATCATAATCTTTTCCTCAAAGAAGTTCATGAATTTATTACTGCTGAAGTGAAAGCCATCCTCTCTTGGGGAATGCTGCTTTTTAGTTAACTTTGCGACAGTATCAAAAAGGAATTTCGGATTGTTCTTATTTTCCTCAATTAAGTTGGAAAAATAGGATGATCGAGCAGCAGTAAGGGCTCTTCGATACTGCACGGTACTGTCTTTCCAAGCTAGTCGGAAGACTTCCAGTTTGGTGTGGCGCCATTTCCGTTCCAATTTTCTGGAAGCTTGCTTCAGAGCTCGGGTATTTTCTGTATACCAGGGTGCTAGTTTCTTATGAGAAATGTATGGCGTTTTGGTCAACGTTTTGGTCCTCAAATAAAACTGCTATATTTTTGTATTTATTATTCTTGTTGCCAATTTTGGTCTTTAATGCAGGGCCAACAAACAAGTTCCCTACCTTTCCACTTGCCACCTCCATTTTTGTGGTAATGTTGTAATCAGTCAGTATGTTGTAATTTTGGACAGAGCAGAAATGTCCATATATTTGTATTAACAGCATGTGTCACACACCTAATTCAACAAGTCAAGTAAATATCAAGCCCTTGATTAGTTGAATCAGGAAACAGTAACACTGAGTAATGTGAAGATGTTTTGTTGCTCTGTTATAAGCAGTATTTTATAGCAGGTGGGACTGCATGGTGCATTGAACTGGTTCCCTGCCCACTAGGTCAGCTCATTACAGGCAACTTTTCACATCTGTGTGTCCTACAGCAGCTGACAGGCACTCTAATCCTAGCAGTGTTTTCAGCAGTCTTGGGTTCTCTACAGTTCGGATACAGCCTGGGAGTCATCAATGCGCCACAGAAGGTACACGCACACACTGTTTATTTTAGTCATGAGTAAACAGCAAGTACTATTACAAACCTTTACTTTGTTTCCTAGGTGATAGAGCAGCATTATGGGCGGTCCCTGGGGGTGCTCCCTGAGGAGCCTCTCCTCCTATCAGAGAACAGTACAGAGAAGCAGGAAGTGCATCCCTCTGTGGTCATGTATTGGTCTCTGTCTGTGTCGATCTTCTCCATTGGGGGAATGGTGTCGTCCTTCCTGGTGGGCTTCATTGGAGACCTGAGAGGAAGGTGTGTGTGAGCATCCGAACCTCCCTCTTCCTCTATCTGTCTCAAGACGAAACTGAATGCGCTTGTGTGACTGACTGGGTTTGAACGCGGGTCGTCTGTATGCCACAAGACTGTGTTAGCCCACTGAGCTAATGCCTATGCTGTCTGTGCAGGGTGAAGGGCATGTTGATGGTGAATGTGTTAGCAGTAATAGCAGGTCTACTGATGGTGACGGCTAAGATGTGGAAACCTCACGTCATGGTCATCGCTGGACGATGTGTCATGGGATTCTACTGTGGTGAGTTATCAATACATTGAGTCACACACTACAGCACATCAGGAAGGAAGTGTTCGGCCCGGCTCTGTCCACTATGCACATCCGTATCACTACAAGTGTGAACAACGCTTGTACTGACTCTCTAGTCTCACCCCCTTCTCCCCTCTCTCTCTCTTTCTCAATTCAATTTCAATCCAGGGGCTTTATTGGCAGGGGAAACATATGATTACATTGCCTAAGCAAGTGAAGTGGATAATGCACAAACGTGAAATAAACAATACAACTTAACAGGCAACATTACACTCACAAATCTTGCTGCTGTGATTGCACACATTTGGCAGGAGGTTAGGAAGTGCAGCTCAGCTTCCACCTCATTTTGTGGGCAGTGTGCACATAGCCTGTCCTCTCTTGAGAGCCAGGTCTGCCTACAGCGACCTTTCTCAATAGCAAGGCTATGCTCACTGAGTCTGTACTGTACATAGTCATGGCTTTCCTTAAGTTTGGGTCAGTCACGGTGGTCAGGTATTCTGTCACTGTGTACTCTCTGTTTAGGGCCAAATAACATTCTAGTTGCTCAGTTTTTTTGTTAATTCTTTCCAATGTGTCAAGTAATTATCTTTTTGTTTTCTCATGATTTGGTTGGGTCTAATTGTGTTGCTGTCCTGGGACTCTGTGGGGTCTGTTTGTGTTTGTGAACAGAGCCCCAGGACCAGTTTGCTTAGGGGATTCTTCTCTAGGTTCCTCTCTCTATAGGTGATGGCTTTGTTTTGTAAGGTTTGGGAATCACTTCCTTTTCGGTGGTTGTAGAATTGAATGGCTCTTTCCTGGATTTTGATAATCAGCTGGTATCGGCCTAATTCTGCCCTGCATGCAATCTTTGGTATTTTACGTTTGTCCCCGTCTCTCCCTTTTCTCTCCCCTTCTCTCTCTCTCTATCTCCCCCTTCTCTCTCACCTTCTCTCTCTCTCTCAGGTCTGTCCTCAGGGCTAGTTCCTATGTATATAGGGGAGATCGCTCCCATGGCCTACAGAGGAGCTCTGGGAACCTTACATCAACTGGCTACTGTTACTGGTATACTACTGAGTCAGGTAAAACCACACACACATGTGCAAGCATACACACGCACACGCGTACACACACACACACACACACACACACACACACACACACACACACACATTTATGTACCTGTCCTCTAATCTCTATTCCCTGTCACTGTCTGTCCTCTAATCTCTATTCCCTGTCACTGTCTGTCCTCTACTCTCTATTCCCTGTCACTGTCTGTCCTCTAATCTCTATTCCCTGTCTCTTTCTGTTCTCTAATCTCTATTCCCTGTCACTGTCTGTCCTCTAATCTCTATTCCCTGTCTCTTTCTGTTCTCTAATCTCTATTCCCTGTCACTGTCTGTCCTCTAATCTCTATTCCCTGTCTCTTTCTGTCCTCTAATCTCTATTCCCTGTCTCTTTCTGTTCTCTAATCTCTATTCCCTGTCTCTTTATGTCCTCTAATCTCTATTCCCTGTCTCTTTCTGTCCTCTAATCTCTATTCCCTGTCTCTTTCTGTCCTCTAATCTCTATCCCTGCGTTCCTGTCTGTGTCCATCCCTAATCTCTGTCCCTCTGTCTCTCTCTGTGTTTGTCCCTAATCTCTGTCCACCTGTCTCTCTGTGTCCGTCCCCTAATCTCTGTCCCCCTGTCTCTCTCTGTGTTCGTCCCTAATCTCTGTCCCCCTGTCTCTCTCTATGTCTGTCTGAATCTCTGTCCCCGTCTCTCTCTGTGTTCGTCCCTAATCTCTGTCCCCCTGTCTCTCTCTATGTCTGTCCGAATCTCTGTCCTCTTGTCTCTCTGTGTCTGTCCCTAATCTCTGTCCCTTTGTCTCTCTGTGTCTGTCCCTAATCTCTGTCCCCCTGTCTCTCTCTGTGTCCGTCCCTAATCTCTGTCCCCGTCTCTCTCTGTGTTCGTCCCTAATCTCTGTCCCCCTGTCTTTCTCTATGTCTGTCCCTAATCTCTGTCCCCCTGTCTCTCTCTATGTCTGTCCAAATCTCTGTCCCCTTGTCTCTCTGTGTCTGTCCCTAATCTCTGTCCCCTTGTCTCTCTCTATGTCTGTCCCTAATCTCTGTCCCCTTGTCTCTCTGTGTCTGTCCCTAATCTCTGTCCCCTTGTCTCTCTCTATGTCTGTCCCTAATCTCTTTCCCCCTGTCTCTCTCTATGTCTGTTCCTAATCTCTGTCCCCTTCTCTCTCTGTGTTTGTCCCTAATCTCTGTCCCCCTGTCTCTCTCTGTGTTTGTCCCTAATCTCTGTCCCCCTGTCTCTCTCTCTATGTCTGTTCCTAATCTCTGTCCCCTTCTCTCTCTGTGTTTGTCCCTAATCTCTGTCCCCCTGTCTCTCTCTGCGTTTGTCCCTAATCTCTGTCCACCTGTATCTCTCTGTGTTTGTCCCTAATCTCTGTCCCCCTGTCTCTCTCTCTCTATGTCTGTCCCTTATCTCTGTCCCCTTGTCCCCCAGGTGCTAGGTCTAGAGTTCCTCCTGGGTAATGACTACTACTGGCCGCTGCTGCTGGGTCTGTCTGGAGCTCCTGCTGTGTTACAGTCTCTACTGCTGCCACTGTGTCCTGAAAGTCCCAGATACCTCTACATCAAGAGAGGCATGGTGGAGGAGGCCAAGAAGAGTATGTACTGTAGAAATCTCAGCTCTCTCTTAGAAAATACAGTCAAAAGTTTGGACACATCTACTCATTCAAGGGTTCTTCTTTATTTGTTCTATTTTCTACATTGTAGAATAATAGTGAAGACATCAAAACTATGAAATAACACACATGGAATCATGTAGTATCAAAAACGTGTTAAACAAATCAAAACATATATTTTATATTTGAGATTCTTCAAAGTAGCCACCCTTTGCCTTCATGACAGCTTTCCACACTCTTGGCATTCTCTCAACCAGCTTCATGAGGTAGTCACCTGGAATGCATTTCAATGAACAAGTGTGCCTTGTTAATTTGTGGAATTTCTTTCCTTCTTAATGCGTTTGAGCCAATCAGTTGTGTTGTGACAAGGTAGGGGTGGTATACAGAAGATAGCCATATTTGGTAAAATAATAAGTCCATCTTTTGGCAAGGACAGTTCAAATAAGCAAAGAGAAACAACAGTCCATCATAACTTTAAAACATGGAGGTCAGTCAATATGGAACATTTCTTCAAGTGCAGTAGCAAATACCATCAAGCGCTATGATGAAACTGGCTCTCATGAGGACCGCCACAGGAATGGAAGACCCAGAGTTACCTCTGCTGCAGAGGATAAGTTCATTAGAGTTGCCAGCCTCAGAAATTTCAGCCCAAATAAATGCTTCACAGAGTTAAGGTAACTGACACATCTCAACATCAGCTGTTGAAAGGAGACCGTGAATCAGGCCTTCATGGTCAAATTGCTGTAAAGAAACTCCTACTAAAGGACACCAATAATAAGAAGAGACATCCTTGGGCCAAGAAACACGAGCAATGGACATTAGACCGGTGGAAATCTGTCCTTTGCTCTGATGAGTTCAAATTTGCGATTTTAGTTTCCAACTGCCGTGTCTTTGTGAGACGCAGAGTAGGTGAACGGACAATCCCTGCATGTTTAGTTCCCACCGTAAAGCATGGAGGAGGAGGTGTGATCGTATGGGGGTGCTTTGCTGGTGACACTGTCTGTGATTTATTTAAAATTCAAGGACACTTAACCAGCATGGTTACCATAGCATTCTACAGTGATACGCCATCCCAGCTGGTTTGTGCTTAGTGGGACTATCATTTGTTTTTCAACAGGACAATGACCCAACACACCTCCTGGCTGTGTAAGGGCTATTTAACCAAGAAGGAGAGGGATGGAGTGCTGCATCAGATGACCTGGCCTCCACAATCACCCGACCTCAACCCAATTGAGATGGTTTGGGATGAGTTGGACCGCAGAGTGAAGAAAAAGCAGTGCTCAGCATATGTGGGAACTCCTGTTGGAAAAGACTGTTGGAAAAGCATTCCAGATGAAGCTGGTTGAGAGAATGCCAAGAGTGTGCAAAGCTGTCATCAAGGCAAAGGGTGGCTATTTAGATTTGTTTAAAACTTTTGTGGTTACTACATGTGATTTCATAGTTTTGATGTCTTCACTATTATTCTACAATGTAGAAAATAGTATAAATAAATAAAAACCCTTGAATGAGTAGGTGTGTCCAAAATACACACTTGATGTGTGTGTGTGCGTTTTTAGGTCTGCATCGTCTGAAGGGAGAGTATGACCCATCAGCTGACCTGGAGGAGATGAGGAGGGAGAAGGAGGAGGTGGAGAAGGAGGCACAAGTCTCTATCGCTGTCCTGGTACGTTCAATATCGAATCTACTGAACATCTGGTCTGTTGCTGTCTAAATCATGTCGGTCTGGTCCTGTATTCATAATGTGATAAGTGTCTGTAGTCCTGTATTAATAATGTGATATGTGTCTGTAGTCCTGTATTCATAATGTGACATGTCTTTAGTCCTGTATTAATAACTAGATATGTGTCTGTAGTCCTGTATTAATAACTAGATATGTGTCTGTAGTCCTGTATTTATAATGTGATATGTGTCTGTAGTCCAATATTAAACATTTGATATGTGTCTGTAGTCCAGTATTAATAATGTGATATGTCTGTAGTCCTGTATTAATAATATGATATATGTCTGTAGTCCGGTATTACTCATGTGCTGTGTCTGTAGTCCTGTATTAACAACGTAATATGTGTCTGTAGTCTAATATTAAACATTTGATATGTGTCTGTAGTCCTGTATTTATAATGTGATGTGTCTGTAGTCCTGTATTAATAATGTGATATTTGCCTGTAGTCCAATATTAAACAGTTGATATGTGTCTCTAGTCCTGTATTCATAATGTGATGTGTGATTGTAGTCCTGTAATAAACATGTGATATGTGTCTGTACGCCTGCATTGGTAATGTGATATGTGTCTCTAGTCCAATATTAGTCATGTGATATGTGTCTGTAGTCCTGTATTAATAATGTGATATGTGTCTGTAGTCCTGTAATAACAATGTGATTTGTGTCTGTAGTCCAAAATTAATAATGTGATATGTGTCTGTAGTCCTGTAATAACAATGTGATATGTGTCTGTAGTCCTGTATTAATAATATGATATATGTCTGTAGTCCGGTATTAATCATGTGATGTGTCTGTAGTCCTGTAGTTATCATGTGATATGTTTCTGGCATCCAATATTAACAATGTGATGTGTCTGTAGTCCTGTATTAAAAATGCGATATGTGTCTGTAGTCCTGTATTAATAGTGTGATATGTGTCTGTAGTCCAATATTAATCATGTGATATGTGTCTGTAGTCCTGTATTAACAATGTGATATGTGTCTGTAGTCCAGTATTAATAATGTGATATGTGTCTGTAGTCCTCTATTAATCATGTGATATGTGTCTGTAGTCCTCTATTAATCACGTGATATGTGTCTGTAGTCCTCTATTAATCACGTGATATGTGTCTGTAGTCCAATATTAAACATTTGATATGTGTCTGTAGTCCTGTATTTATAATGTGATATGTGTCTGTACGCCTGCTTTGGTAATGTGATATGTGTCTGTAGTCCTCTATTAATCACGTGATATGTGTCTGTAGTCCTCTATTAATCACGTGATATGTGTCTGTAGTCCAATATTAAACATTTGATATGTGTCTGTAGTCCTGTATTTATAATGTGATATGTGTCTGTACGCCTGCTTTGGTAATGTGATATGTGTCTGTAGTCCAATGTTAATCATGTGATATGTGTCTGTAGTCCAATGTTAAACATGTGATATGTGTCTGTAGTCCAATGTTAATCATGTGATATGTGTCTGTAGTCCAATGTTAATCATGTGATATGTGTCTGTAGTCCAATGTTAATCATGTGATATGTGTCTGTAGTCCTGTATTAACAATGTGATATGTGTCTGTAGTCCTCTATTAATCACGTGATATGTGTCTGTAGTCCAATATTAAACATTTGATATGTGTCTGTAGTCCTGTATTTATAATGTGATATGTGTCTGTACGCCTGCTTTGGTAATGTGATATGTGTCTGTAGTCCAATGTTAACAATGTGATATGTTTCTGTAGTCCTGTATTAATAATATGATATGTTTCTGTAATCCTGTATTAATAATATGATATGTGTCTGTAGTCCAATATTAACAACATGATATGTGTCTGTAGTCCTGTATTAATAATATGATATATGTCTGTAGTCCTGTATTAATAATGTGATATTTGTCTGTAGTCCTGTATTAACAATGTGATATGTGTCTGTAGTTCTCTATTAATCACGTGATTTGTGTCTGTAGTCCAATATTAGTAATGTGATATGTGTCTGTAGTACTCTATTAATCATGTGATGTGTGTCTGTAGTCCAATATGAAAAATGTGATATGTGTCTGTAGTCCTGTATTAATGCTGTAATATGTCGTTTTTTAGGTGCGATCATCTCTCTACAGGCAGCAGCTGTTTGTAGCCCTGATGATGCATTTCTCACAACAACTTTCTGGAATTAACGCTGTGAGTTACTGAGAAAGCGGGGGAGAGAGGGAACAACTGTCTGGAATCAACGCTGTGAGTTAGAGATAGAGGGAACAACTGTTTGGAATCAACGCTGTGAGTTAGAGATAGAGGGAACAACTGTTTGGAATCAACGCTGTGAGTTACTGAGAGAGAGAGGGAACAACTGTCTGGAATCAATGCAGTGAGTTGGTGAGGAACAGGGAACAACTGTCTGGAATCAACACAGTGAGTAACTGAGAAACAGGGAACAACTGTCTGGAATCAGTGCTGTGAGTTACTGAGAAAGAGGGAACAACTGTCTGGAATCAATGCTGTGAGTTACTGAGAAAGAGGGAACAACTGTCTGGAATCAACGCTGTGAGTTACTGAGAAAGAGGGAACAACTGTCTGTAATCAATGCTGTGACTTACTGAGAGAGAGGGAACAACTGTCTGGAATCAGTGCTGTGAGTTACTGAGAAAGAGGGAACAACTGTCTGGAATCAACGCTGTGAGTTACTGAGAGAGAGGGAACAACTGTCTGGAATCAATGCTGTGACTTACTGAGAAGAGGGAACAACTGTCTGGAATCAACGCTGTGAGTTACTGAGAGAGAGGAACAACTGTCTGGAATCAACGCTGTGAGGTACTGAGAGAGGGAACAACTGTCTGGAATCAATGCTGTGAGTTACTGAAAAAGAGGAACAACTGTCTGTAATCAACACTGTGAGTTACTGCGAAAGAGGGAACAACTGTCTGGAATCAACACTGTGAGTTACTGAGAAAGAGGAACAACTGTCTGGAATCAACGCTGTGAGTTACTGAGAGAGAGGGAACAACTGTCTGGAATCAATGCTGTGAGTTACTGAGAGAGAGGGAACAACTGTCTGGAATCAACGCTGTGAGTTACTGAGAAAGAGGGAACAACTGTCTGGAATCAACGCTGTGAGTTACTGAGAGAGAGAGGGAACAACTGTCTGGAATCAATGCTGTGAGTTACTGAGAGAGAGGGAACAACTGTCTGGAATCAATGCTGTGAGTTACTGAGAAAGAGGGAACAACTGTCTGTAATCAACACTGTGAGTTACTGCGAAAGAGGGAACAACTGTCTGGAATCAACGCTGTGAGTTACTGAGAAAGAGGGAACAACTGTCTGGAATCAACGCTGTGAGTTACTGAGAGAGAGAGGGAACAACTGTCTGGAATCAATGCTGTGAGTTACTGAGAACAGAGGAACAACTGTCTGGAATCAGTGCTGTGACTTACTGAGAAAGAGGGAACAACTGTCTGGAATCAACGCTGTGAGTTACTGAGAGAGAGGGAACAACTGTCTGGAATAGTTACTGAGAAAGGGAACAACTGTCTGGAATCAGTGCTGTGTTACTGACAACTGTCTGGTACTGACTGAGAGAGAGGGAACAACTGTCTGTAATCAACAACTGAGAGGGAACAACTGTCTGTAATCAATGCTGTGTTACTTACTGAGAGAGAGGGAACAACTGTCTGGAATCAATGCTGTGAGTTACTGAAAAAGAGGGAACAACTGTCTGAACAACTGTCTAATCAACACTGTGAGTTACTGAGAAAGAGGGAACAACTGTCTAGAATCAACGCTGTGAGGTACTGAGAGGGAACAACTGTCTGTAATCAATGATGTTGAGAGAGTGAAGAACTGTCTGGAATACTGAGTTACTGAGAGGGAACAACTGTCTGGAATCACCGCTGTGAGTTACTGAGAAGAGGAACAACTGTCTGGAATCAACGCTGTGAGTTACTGAGAGAGAGGGAACAACTGTCTGGAATCAACTCTGTGAGGTTACTGAGACTGTCTGGAACAACTGTCTGTAATCAATGCTGTGAGTTACTGAGAAAGAGGGAACAACTGTCTGGAATCAACGCTGTGAGTTACTGAGAAAGAGGGAACAACTGTCTGGAATCAATGCTGTGAGTTACTGAGAGAGAGGGAACAACTGTCTGGAATCAATGCTGTGAGTTACTGAGAGAGAGGGAACAACTGTCTGGAATCAACGCTGTGAGTTACTGAGAGAGAGGGAACAACTGTCTGGAATCAATGCTGTGAGTTACTGAGAGAGGGAACAACTGTCTGGAATCAGTGCTGTGAGTTACTGAGAGAGAGGGAACAACTGTCTGGAATCAACGCTGTGAGTTACTGAGAGAGAGGGAACAACTGTCTGGAATCAATGCTGTGAGTTACTGAGAAAGAGGGAACAACTGTCTGGAATCAACGCTGTGAGTTACTGAGAGAGAGGGAACAACTGTCTGGAATCAATGCTGTGAGTTACTGAGAGAGAGGGAACAACTGTCTGGAATCAACACTGTGAGTTACTGAGAAGAGGGAACAACTGTCTGGAATCAACGCTGTGAGTTACTGAGAAAGGAACAACTGGAACAACTGTCTGGAATCAATGCTGTGAGTTACTGAGAAGAGAGAGGAACAACTGTCTGGAATCAGTGCTGTGAGTTACTGAGAAGAGGGAACAACTGTCTGGAGTTACAGGGAACAACTGTCTGAGTTACTGAGTTACTGAGAGAGGGAACAACTGGAACAACTGTCTGGAATCAATCAATGCTGTGAGTTACTGAGAGAGAGGGAACAACTGTCTGGAATCAATGCTGTGAGTTACTGAGAGAGAGAACAAGGAACAACTGTCTGGAATCAATGCTGTGAGTTACTGAGAGAGGGTCTGGAATCAATGAACAACTGTCTGGAATCAATGCTGAGTTACTGAGAGAGAGAGGGAACAACTGTCTGGAATCAACACTGTGAGTTACTGAGAAGAGGGAACAACTGTCTGGAATCAATGCTGTGAGTTACTGAGAGAGAGGGAACAACTGTCTGGAATCAATGCTGTGAGTTACTGAGAGAGAGGAACAACTGTCTGGAATCAAGTGCTGTGAGTTACTGAGAGAGAGGGAACAACTGTCTGGAATCAAGCTGTGAGTTACTGAGAGAGAGGGAACAACTGTCTGGAATCAATGCTGTGAGTTACTGAGAGAGAGGGAACAACTGTCTGGAATCAATGCTGTGAGTTACTGAGAGAGAGGGAACAACTGTCTGGAATCAATGCTGTGAGTTACTGAGAGAGAGGGAACAACTGTCTG
>NC_088397.1:21202185-21221847 GCF_034236695.1 Oncorhynchus nerka | reverse complement strand
TACTGAGAGAGAGGGAACAACTGTCTGGAATCAACGCTGTGAGTTACTGAGAGAGAGGAACAACTGTCTGGAATCAACTGCTGTGAGTTACTGAGAGAGAGGGAACAACTGTCTGGAATCAATGCTGTGAGTTACTGAGAGAGAGGGAACAACTGTCTGGAATCAACGCTGTGAGTTACTGAGAGAGAGGGAACAACTGTCTGGAATCAACGCTGTGAGTTACTGAGAGAGAGGAACAACTGTCTGGAATCAACTGCTGAGAGAGGGAAGAACTGAATCAACGTTACTGAGAGAGAGGGAACAACTGTCTGGAATCAATCTGAGAGAGAGGGAACAACTGTCTGGAATCAACACTGAGTTACTGAGAGAGAGGGAACAACTGTCTGGAATCAACTGTGTGAGTTAATCTGAGAGAGAGGGGAACAACTGTCTGGAATCAACGTTGTGAGTTACTGAGAGAGAGGGAACAACTGTCTGGAATCAACGCTGTGAGTTACTGAGAGAGAGGGAACAACTGTCTGGAATCAACACTGTGAGTTACTGAGAGAGAGGGAACAACTGTCTGGAATCAACACTGTGAGTTACTGAGAGAGAGGGAACAACTGTCTGGAATCAATGCTGTGAGTTACTGAGAGAGGGAACAACTGGGAACAACTGTCTGGAATCAAATGCTGTGAGTTACTGAGAGAGAGGGAACAACTGTCTGGAATCAATGCTGTGAGTTACTGAGAAAGAGGGAACAACTGTCTGTAATCAACTCTGTGAGGTACTGAGAGAGCGGGAACAACTGTCTGGAATCAATGTTGTGAGTTACTGAGAGAGAGGGAACAACTGTCTGGAATCAACGTTGTGAGTTAATGAGAGAGAGGGAACAACTGTCTGGAATCAACGTTGTGAGTTACTGAGAGAGAGAGGGAACAACTGTCTGGAATCAATGCTGTGAGTTACTGAGAGAGAGGGAAGAACTGTCATGAATCAACGCTGTGAGTTACTGAGAGAGAGGGAACAACTGTCTGGAATCAACACTGTGAGTTACTGAGAGAGAGGGAACAACTGTCTGGAATCAACACTGTCTGAATCAACGTTACTGAGAGAGGGAACAACTGTCTGGAATCAACGCTGTGAGTTACTGAGAGAGAGGGAACAACTGTCTGGAATCAACGCTGTGAGTTACTGAGAGAGAGGGAACAACTGTCTGGAATCAACACTGTGAGTTACTGAGAGAGAGGGAACAACTGTCTGGAATCAACACTGTGAGTTACTGAGAGAGAGGGAACAACTGTCTGGAATCAACACTGTGAGTTACTGAGAGAGAGGGAACAACTGTCTGGAATCAACACTGTGAGTTACTGAGAGAGAGGGAACAACTGTCTGGAATCAACACTGTGAGTTACTGAGAGAGAGGGAACAACTGTCTGGAATCAACACTGTGAGTTACTGAGAGAGAGAGGGAACAACTCTGGAATCAATGCGGAACAACTGTCTGGAATCAACGCTGTGAGTTACTGAGAGAGAGGGAACAACTGTCTGTAATCAACTGTCTGTGAGTTACTGAGAAGAGGGAACAACTGTCTGGAATCAACACTGTGAGTTACTGAGAGAGAGGGAACAACTGTCTGGAATCAACGCTGTGAGTTACTGAGAGAGAGGGAACAACTGTCTGGAATCAACACTGTGAGTTACTGAGAGAGAGGGAACAAATGTCTGGAATCAATGCTGTGAGTTACTGAGAGAGAGGGAACAACTGTCTGGAATCAATGCTGTGAGTTACTGAGAGAGAGGGAACAACTGTCTGTAATCAACTCTGTGAGGTACTGAGAGAGCGGGAACAACTGTCTGGAATCAATGTTGTGAGTTACTGAGAGAGAGGAACAACTGTCTGGAATCAACTGTCGCTGTGAGTTACTGAGAAGAGGGAACAACTGTCTGGAATCAACGCTGTGAGTTACTGAGAGAGGGAACAACTGTCTGGAATCAACGCTGTGAGTTACTGAGAGAGAGGGAACAACTGTCTGGAATCAACGCTGTGAGTTACTGAGAGAGAGGAACAACTGTCTGGAATCAACACTGTGAGTTACTGAGAGAGAGGAACAACTGTCTGGAATCAACACTGTGAGTTACTGAGAGAGAGGGAACAACTGTCTGGAATCAACGCTGTGAGTTACTGAGAGAGAGGGAACAACTGTCTGGAATCAACGCTGTGAGTTACTGAGAGAGAGGGAACAACTGTCTGGAATCAACACTGTGAGTTACTGAGAGAGAGGGAACAACTGTCTGGAATCAACACTGTGAGTTACTGAGAGAGAGGGAACAACTGTCTGGAATCAACACTGTGAGTTACTGAGAGAGAGGGAACAACTGTCTGGAATCAACAGTTACTGAGAGAGAGGGAACAACTGTCTGTTCACTGAGAGTTACTGAGAGGGAACAACTGTCTGGAATCAACGCTGTGAGTTACTGAGAGAGAGGAACAACTGTCTGGAATCAACACTGTGAGTTACTGAGAGAGAGGGAACAACTGTCTGGAATCAACGCTGTGAGTTACTGAGAGAGAGGGAACAACTGTCTGTAATCAACTGGAACTCAACTGTCTGTAATCAACGCTGTGAGTTACTGAGAGAGAGGGAACAACTGTCTGGAATCAACGCTGTGAGTTACTGAGAGAGGGAACAACTGTCTGGAATCAACGCTGTGAGTTACTGAGAGAGAGGGAACAACTGTCTGGAATCAACACTGTGAGGTACTGAGAGAGGGGAACAACTGAGTTCAACACTGAGTTACTGAGAGGGAACAACTGTCTGGAATCAACACTGTGAGTTACTGAGAGAGAGGGAACAACTGTCTGGAATCAACACTGTGAGTTACTGAGAGAAGGAACAACTGTCTGGAATCAACACTGTGAGTTACTGAGAGAGAGGAACAACTGTCTGGAATCAACACTGTGAGTTACTGAGAGAGAGGAACAACTGTCTGGAATCAACACTGTGAGTTACTGAGAGAGAGGGAACAACTGTCTGGAATCAACGCTGTGAGTTACTGAGAGAGAGGGAACAACTGTCTGTCTGGAATCAACACTGTGAGTTACTGAGAGAGAGGGAAGAACTGTCTGGAATCAACGCTGTGAGTTACTGAGAGAGAGGGAACAACTGTCTGGAATCAACACTGTGAGTTACTGAGAGAGAGGGAACAACTGTCTGGAATCAACACTGTGAGTTACTGAGAGAGAGGGAACAACTGTCTGGAATCAACGCTGTGAGTTACTGAGAGAGAGGGAACAACTGTCTGGAATCAACGCTGTGAGTTACTGAGAGAGAGGGAACAACTGTCTGGAATCAACACTGTGAGTTACTGAGAGAGAGGAACAACTGTCTGGAATCAACACTGTGAGTTACTGAGAGAGAGGAACAACTGTCTGGAATCAACACTGTGAGTTACTGAGAGAGAGGGAACAACTGTCTGGAATCAACGCTGTGAGTTACTGAGAGAGAGGGAACAACTGTCTGGAATCAACACTGTGAGTTACTGAGAGAGAGGGAACAAATGTCTGGAATCAATGCTGTGAGTTACTGAGAGAGAGAGAGAACAACTGTCTGGAATAAACACTGTGAGTTACTGAGAGAGAGGGGGAGAGAGGGAACAACTGTCTGGAATCACCGCTGTGAGGTAATGAGAGAGAGGGAACAACTGTCTGGAATTTACGCTGTGAATTACTTAGAGAGAGGGAACAACTGTCTGTAATCACCGCTGTGAGTTACTGAGAGAGAGAGAGAGAGAGAGAGGAGAGAGGGAACAAGTGTCTGAGAGAGGGAATACAGGAAGAAATGAGAGGGAGTGTTACTGAGTGAGAGAGAATTGTTAGTGTGTGTGTTTGTGTGTGTGTTTGTGTGTGTTTTTGTGTGTGTGTTGAGTCACCAGTGATATCTTTTTTATGTTCTTTTATATTATTGTATATTGTTTTACATCGTTTTAACAGCCTGGATAAGTCAGATTGAGGTTTTTATGACTCTGCTTTACTGAATGGAAACATAATGTTTGTTTTAATCTCTTCAGATATTTTATTACTCGACGGCCATCTTTGAGAAAGCAGGAGTCACTCAGCCTGTCTATGCAACCATTGGAGTTGGAGTTCTCAATACCGTCTTTACGATGGTGTCGGTACGGAAAGACACACACACACACACACACACACGCACATGCACACGCACACACAGACAAACTAACACGTGCACACGTGGACTAACCATTTGTAGGTCAGTGATGCAAACAGTCACACTGAAATGTGTGTGTGTTGCAGGTGGCTCTAGTGGACAGGGCCGGCAGACGAACGTTGACTCTGATTGGTTTAGGTGGGATGTGTATCTGTGCCGTCTCCATGACAGTTGGCCTTGTGTACCTGGTATGACCAATCAAAAATCGTTGTCTCAATCTCTCCACCAATAGGGTTTCAGTATTTTAGAGTGTACATTTCCTGTCTGTATTTGACTGTTTCCTGTGTTTTTTAACCATCTCTTGTCCCTCCAGAGTAAAACAATGAGGTGTTCTCCTCTCTCTCCTCTCCTTTCCTCTCCTCTCCTCTACTCTCCTCCCCAGAGTGTCTATTCCTGGATGTCCTATGTCAGCATGTCGGCCATCTTCCTGTTTGTGTGTTTCTTTGAGATCGGCCCTGGTCCCATCCCCTGGTTCATCGTGGCTGAGTTATTCAGTCAGGGCCCCCGGCCTGCTGCTCTAGCTCTGGCTGGCTGCACCAACTGGACCAGCAACTTCATCATAGGCATGACCTTCCCTTACATAGAGGTAAGATACATGGACAGACGGACAGATGGACAGCGGGACGGACAGACAAACGGACAGATCGACAGACCCATTAACTCTCATTACAGACCCATTAACCCATTCTCTCTCTCTCTCTCTCTCCCTCCACCCCTCTCTCTCTCTCTCTCCCCCTCCACCCCCTCTCTCTCTCTCTCTCTCTCTCTCTCTCTCTCTCTCCTCCACCCCTCTCTCTCTCTCTCTCCCCTCCACCCCCTCTCTCTCTCTCTCCACCCCTCTCTCCTCCACCCTCCCTCCCTCTCTCTCTCTCTCTCTCCACCCTCTCTCTCCCTCCACCACCCCTCTCTCTCTCTCTCTCTCTCTCCACTCTCCCCCTCTCTCTCTCTCTCTCTCTCTCTCCCTCTCTCTCTCCACACCCCTCCCCCACCCCCTCTCTCTCTCTCTCTCACCCTCTCTCTCTCTCTCTCTCCACCCCTCTCTCCACCCCTCTCTCCAGGCTCTGTGTGGTAGCTATGTGTTCATCCTGTTTGCGGTGCTGTTGTTTGGCTTCACTGTGTTCACTTACCTGCGCATGCCGGAGACCAAAGGGAAGACATTTGAGGAGATAGCAGCTGTATTTAAAAAGGGAAGGAAACAGACACCAGGAACCAGAAAGACTGGAACTGGAACTGGTACTGGTACCTCCACCGAGCTGGAGCAGCTCAAATCAGACTCCCAGGCCTGACATGCTCACTAGTTGCAGGGTGTGCAAGCTTTAGTTCCAGCCCTGCACTAACATATCTGATTAGCTTAATCTGGTGTGTTACCGCAGGGCTCGGATAATTAGCATTGTGACAGAATGTAAGTGATGATAGTCCTAAATCCTGAACGCCATCTAGATAGTTGTTTACTTCCAGGAACAACTCCTGACATGACTAACTTTACATAACTCATACACAGGGCCCAGAATGTTTCCTGCTCAGGATAAAGCAGACAGATAAACTCCTGGCTCTACTGTATCATTCATGGTCAGTACAATAGTGAGAAAGACAGGTGGTTTTGTTTCTAGAGGTTACATTATCCTGTTCTACCATGCTCAATGTGTAACTGACTGAATGTCAACAAATGGCACTTTAGGACTACTATTAATAAATTACTACAAAGACAGTGCATGTGAAATGACAGCTGAAATGACACACACACACACACATACACACACACACACACACACACACACACACACACAAAGCAAACGCCACTAGAGCGCAATCAACTATCATGGCTGGTTGTGTCAATTGTCATCTCAGATGGCTGCTCTCTAGAGTTTTTCCTGATCATGTGACCTAGTGAAATGATATTACTGTGTCCATACTAGGAAGGATGACTTTGCATCCCTGCATTATCGGATTGGGACTATAAGTTATTACAGTGTTTTACAATCACTTTTTTTTTTTCACACGAATTTCGGAACCTTGATGTAATTTTTCAAAACTCTAGACACAAAACTCACAACCAATTATCAAAATGCACATTTTTCAAAACTCAAACACTTTTTCCAATTGCTTGGATACAATACCCATAAAGATAAGATCATTTGTTCATTGAACTAAAATCACCGGTTCAAAATGACACAACTTAACATCAAAGTATTACCATTTCAAAATGCAATTCACACATTACATCTGAGATGACTGTCTATTCATTTCATTACAATTGATACAACTGATCAAAATGATAAGTAACTGTTGCATTACTCTAAAGCATAGTTTTTTGGAAACTACAAAGTTTCAGGATAACGAGAACCATTGACACCAATTACCGTGGAACATGAACCAATTGGACTACATTATCTATGGATGTAATATTTCATCATCATTCTTTATCAGACACTGTTTCTATGGTCCCATGTACCACTTTTCCAGACCATGTTTTCAGATTTGACATTACTGTACACTCACCGGCCACTTTATTAGGTTCACCTATCTACTACTGGGTAGGACCAGTATTTGTGGCCTTCCTGTTAGCTTGAATAAGTCTGGACATTCTCCTCTGACCTCTCTCATTAACAAGGTGTTTTTGCCCATAGAACTGCTGCTCACTGAATGTGTTTTGTTTATCGCACCATTCTCTGTAAACTCTAGAGACTGTAGTGCGTAACTATCCCAGGAAGGCAGCTGTTTCTGAGATGCTGGAATCACCATGTGTGGCATCAACAATCATACCACGGTCAAAGTTGCTTAGATCACTAATCTTGCCCGTTCTAATGTTAGGTCGAACAACAACTAAAGCTCTCTACTCTATACACTCTATATATTGAGTTGCAGGCAGCCACATGATTCGCTGTTCGAATGTAACCTTCCTTGATGAGCTAAATCAGGTCTGTAGAGCTGAAGGTATGACCTATGTCATTGTGTGGGATAATGTCAGGTTCCACCAGGCTCAAATGGTGCAAGCATGGTTTCAGGCCCATCCACAATTTACCACCCTGTACTTACCCCCGTACTCTCCTTTCTTAAAACCTGGTAGAGGAATTTGTCTCCACATGGAGGTGGAAGGTATATGATAGGCGCCCTCACGAACAAGCCGCCCTTCTCCAGGCCATGGATGACGCATGCAATGACATCACTGCAGACCAGCGTCAGACCTGGATTCACCCTGCTGAAGATTCTTCCCAAGATGTTTGGCTAATGAAAACATCCATTGTGATGTGACAGAGTGAGAACCTGTTTTTTTCTTTTTTTGTTGTAGCAAATGAATGAAACATGTATTTCTTTCACCACTGTGTTTTGTACTGTAGTACAAAACATTTAATGATTGTATGAACAACTAAACAGTGAAACGATCGGTATCTTGTGTGTTGGGTGATCTAAATGAATGTTCCTGTGGTATTTCAGTTATTTGAACCAATGATTCTGCAAGTGCAAGGTTGCTTTAAAGATATGAATGCACAATGCAATGTTTTGAACATTGGACAGCCTGTGTTACAAGTGATGACCGTTTTGAGTTTTGTGTCTAGAGTTTTGAAAAATGACCACAAGGTTCTGAAATTAGTGCCAAATGGATTGCAAAAAACTGTAATGTTTGTTAGGTGTCTGAGTGAAGTTGACCGACACTTCCAGTCCACCTCTACTACCTTCCTCATTCACACTTATGGGATAATACCAGCAAGGCTGTGTTTATATTCTGTATGGTTGACCTTTTCACAGCTAGGAGGTGTTGCTAAATCACTATTGCTGGCATACTATGGCCTCAGGGCCCAGTATGTTCAAGACGACCAACGTGACTAGAGCTGTGAACCTGAATCAACAGAAGGTTCTGTTGTGTCCAGCCTATAGAGGGCAGTGATAAAGCCCATGGTTGGGCTATGTTTTTATCAGAAACCTTTACTCAAACACAAATGCCCATACATGCACATCTGGTCAAGCTAGACTTGGAGGACCCTGGAATGTGTTGTTCAGAATTCCTACATTTGTCAATTAGTATTTGTAGTAGATGTTTCCCTTATGTACAATTTTTCAGGGGCCAAAAGACCCACGTGGCAAATCGTTATGGAAAGACTCCCAAAGTTGAAGTTTGGCGACCAGGCGTTGATGATAGTGGGGATTTGCCACAGGGTTGGGAAGTATCAGCATCTGAGTGACAGATAACTCAACTTGGAGATCAACCTCGACGAGGGGGCCAAATACGCTGCAGTCTGGACAGAAGTGTACAAATATGCTTGTGGAGTGCCACATCTGTCAATCGTTATTGGTGAATGAGCACCTTACGTGAGTTTACCATGTACTCTGTTACCCCACTCTCTGTAATGGAAGGACGTTTTTGTTCTCTTTTCATCTATAGTATTCATTTCGAACAGACAACTTCTTTTCGTTGATATTTCACCGTGTTCAGAGATGGCACATCAGAACCGTAGCACATATCTGCCACTATATAGACATGATGATAGGAGGACGGGCTCATTGTAATGTCTGGAATGGAATCAATTGAACGGTATCAAACATATGGAAACCACATGTTTGACTCTGTTCCTTTAATTCCATTCCATCCATTATAATGAGCCCGTCCTCCTATAGCTCCTCCCACCAGCCTCAACTGATAGCCAACAGACAGGACTGCAACATTTGAAGGTAATTAGAATCATTTTATTAGCCACGTACAAGGTTCTAGGAAATTGACTTGGTATCACTAAAATGTCTATACTGTACATGAGAAACGTTTACAATAACACACACAATACACGTGTTTACAACAAAACTGAAGTCATTGAAGTGAAGTAATGCATCATTACTGTTACCTGAAATGATGGACAGTGTAAATTAAGGTGTCCTTACTGTTAACTGAAGTGATGGACTGTGTAAATTAAGGCATCATTACTGTTAACTGAAGTGATGGACAGTGTAAATTAAGGCATCATTACTGTTAACTGAAGTGATGGACAGTGTAAATTAAGGCATCATTACTGTTAACTGAAGTGATGGACAGTGTAAATTAAGACATCATTACTGTTAACTGAAGTGATGGAAGGTACTGCAGTGTGTGTGTTTTGCCACTAGAGGTCTAACATCACATCTAACTGATAGGAAAGATGGAACACGCTACTGATGATGATAGGTCTCTCTCTACAGCTAAACTCAGTAGCAGTCAGATCACTCCGTGTGTGTGTGTGAGAGATAGAGAGAGAGAGAGAGAGAGAGAGAGAGAGAGAGAGGAGAGAGAGAGAGAGAGAGAGGAGATCTAGTTAGCGGGGGAGCTGAGCCACCTGCAGTCAAAGGAGCTGTTTCAGAGATGACCTTTCACTCCTTAACTCTTTTTATTTATTTATTTTCTACTTTATTCTACTTTGTTTCACCAGATAGGCAAGTTGGGAACAAGTTCTCATTTACAATTGCGACCTGGCCAAGATAAAGCAAAGCAGTTCGACACATACAACAACAGAGTTACACATGGAGTAAAACAAACATACACTCAATAATACAGTAGAAAAATAAGTCTATATACAATGTGAGCAAATGAGGTGAGATAAGGGATGTAAAGGTGAAAAAAAGGCCATGGTGGCGAAGTAAATACAATATAGCAAGTAAAACACTGGAATGGTTGATTTGCAGTGGAAGAATGTGCAAAGTAGAGATAGAAATCATGTGCAAAGGAGCAAAATAAATAAATACAGTAGGGAGGGTGATGCTATGGTGACCAGCGAGCTGAGATAAGGGGGGACTTTACCTAGCAGGGTCTTGTAGATGACCTGGAGCCAGTGGGTTTGGCGACGAGTATGACAGCCAACAAGATTACTGTGGTAACTGCATATGGGGCTTTGTGATGGGATTGCACTGGATAGACTGCATCCAATTTGTTGAGTAGGGTATTGGAGGCTATTTTGTTCTGCCAAAGTCGAAGATTGGTAGGATGGTTAGTTTTACAAGGGTATGTTTGGCAGCATGAGTGAAGGATGCTTTGTTGTGAAATAGGAAGCCAATTCTAGATTTAACTTTGGATTGGAGATGTTTGATGTGAGTCTGGAAGGAGAGTTTACAGTCTAACCAGACACCTAGGTATTTGTAGTTGTCCACATATTCTAAGTCAGAACCGAGTAGTGATGTTGGACGGGCGAGCAGGTGCAGGCAGCGATCGGTTGAAAAGCTTGCATTTGGTTTTACTTCTATTTGAGAGCAATTGGAGGCTACGGAAGGAGGGTTGTATGGCATTGAAGCTTCCCTGGAGGGTTGTTAACACAGTGTCCAAAGAAGGGCCAGATGTTACGACTTCTACCGAAGGTAACTCCTCTCCCTGTTCTGGCGGCGCTAGGCGCTCAGCGTCGCCGGGTTACTAGCCGCTACCGATCCCTTTTTCTTTTTCTGGTTGTTTTGTCTGTGTTCCTTTTCACACCTGGTTTCAATTGCTTTGATTTCTGTGGGTATATAGGGCACCTGTTACCTGCCGTAATTCGTGCAGGATTAAGCTTGTGAGTATTAGCGTTCAGTATTCTATGCTGTTTATTGTTTTGGCATTGACGTATGTGTAGGTAGTGTCGGAGCTGTGGTTGTTCCTCCGTTTTTTTTAAATTTTTATTTCACCTTTATTTAACCAGGTAGGCTAGTTGAGAACACCTTTATTTAACCAGGCAGGCTAGTTGAGAACACCTTTATTTAACCAGGTAGGCTAGTTGAGAACACCTTTATTTAACCAGGTAGGCTAGTTGAGAACACCTTTATTTAACCAGGTAGGCTAGTTGAGAACACCTTTATTTAACCAGGTAGGCTAGTTGAGAACACCTTTATTTAACCAGGTAGGCTAGTTGAGAACACCTTTATTTAACCAGGTAGGCTAGTTGAGAACAAGTTCTCATTTGCAACTGCGACCTGGCCAAGATAAAGCATAGCAGTGTGAACAGACAACACAGAGTTACACATGGAGTAAACAATTAACAAGTCAATAACACAGTAGGAAAAAAAAACAAAAGGGGAGTCTATATACATTGTGTGCAAAAGGCATGAGGTAGGCGAATAATTACAATTTTGCAGAATAACACTGGAGTGATAAATGATCAGATGGTCATGTACAGGTAGAGATATTGGTGTGCAAAAGAGCAGAAAAGTAAATAAATATAAACAGTATGGGGATGAGGTAGGTAAAAATGTGTGGGCTATTTGCCGATAGACTATGTACAGCTGCAGCGATCGGTTAGCTGCTCAGATAGCAGATGTTTGAAGTTGGTGAGGGAGATAAAAGTCTCCAACTTCAGCGATTTTTGCAATCCGTTCCAGTCACAGGCAGCAGAGAACTGGAACGAAAGGCGGCCAAATGAGTGGTGGCTTTAGGGATGATCAGTGAGATACACCTGCTGGAGCGCGTGCTACGGATGGGTGTTGCCATCGTGACCAGTGAACTGAGATAAGGCGGAGCTTTACCTAGCATGGACTTGTAGATGACCTGGAGCCAGTGGGTCTGGCGACGAATATGTAGCGAGGGCCAGCAGACTAGAGCATACAAGTCGCAGTGGTGGGTGGTATAAGGTGCTTTAGTGACAAAACGGATGGCACTGTGATAAACTGCATCCAGTTTGCTGAGTAGAGTGTTGGACGCAATTTTGTAGATGACATCGCCGAAGTCGAGGATCGGTAGGATAGTCAGTTTTACTAGGGTAAGTTTGGCGGCGTGAGTGAAGGAGGCTTTGTTGCGGAATAGAAAGCCAACTCTTGATTTGATTTTCGATTGGAGATGTTTACATTTACATTACATTTACATTTAAGTCATTTAGCAGACGCTCTTATCCAGAGCGACTTACAAATTGGTGCTTTCACCTTAAGACATCCAGTGGAACAGCCACTTTACAATAGTGCATCTAGGTCTTTTAAGGGGGGAGGGGGGGTGAGAAGGATTACTTTATCCTATCCTAGGTGTTCCTTAAAGAGGTGGGGTTTCAGGTGTCTCCGGAAGGTGGTGATTGACTCCGCTGTCCTTTGAGGGAGTTTGTTCCACCATTGGGGGCCAGAGCAGCGAACAGTTTTGACTGGGCTGAGCGGAACTGTACTTCCTCAGTGGTAGGGAGGCGAGCAGGCCAGAGGTGGATGAACGCAGTGCCCTAGTTTGGGTGTAGGGCCTGATCAGAGCCTGGAGGTACTGAGGTGCCGTTCCCCTCACAGCTCCGTAGGCAAGCACCATGGTCTTGTAGCGGATGCGAGTTCAACTGGAAGCCAGTGGAGAGAGCGGAGGGGGGTGACGTCTTGGGAAGGTGAACACCAGACGGGCTGCGGCGTTCTGGATGAGTTGTAGGGGTTTAATGGCACAGGCAGGGAGCCCAGCCAACAGCGAGTTGCAGTAATCCAGACGGGAGATGACAAGTGCCTGGATTAGGACCTGCGCCGCTTCCTGTGTGAGGCAGGGTCGTATTGGGATGTTGTAAAGAGCATGAACCTAAGTAAATTGATGTTATTTGAGAAACAGGGTGTTGTCCAGGATCACGCCAAGGTTCTTAGCGCTCTGGGACGAGGACACAATGGAGTTGTCAACCGTGATGGCGAGATCATGGAACGGGCAGTCCTTCCCCAGGAAGAGCAGCTGTCTTGCCGAGGTTCAGCTTGAGGTGATGATCCGTCATCCACACTGATATGTCTGCCAGACATGCAGAGATGCGATTGATGGCCACCTGGTCAGTCAGAAGGGGGAAAGGAGAAGATTAATTGTGTGTCGTCTGCATAGCAATGATAGGAGACCATGTGAGGTTATGACAGAGCCAAGTGACTTGGTGTAGAGAATAGAGAGGGCCTGAACAGAGCCCTGGGGGACACCAGTGGTGAGAGCACGTGGTGAGGGAGACGAGGGCCACGCCACCTGGTAGGAGCGACCTGTCAGGTAGGACGCAACCAAGCGTGGGTGCGTAGATGCCCAACTCGGAGAGGGTGGAGAGGAGGATCTGATGGTTCACAGTATCGAAGGCAGCCGATAGGTCTAGAAGGATGAGAGCAGAGGAGAGAGAGTTTTTAGAGTGCGGAGCGCCTCCGTGATACAGAGAAGAGCAGTTTCAGTTGAATGACTAGTCTTGAAACCTGACTGATTTGGATCAAGAAGGTCATTCTGAGAGAGATAGCTGGAGAGCTGGCCAAGGACGGCACGTTCAAGAGTTTTGGAGAGAAAAGAAAGAAGGGATACTGGTCTGTAGTTGTTGACATCGGAGTTTGATATGAGTCTGGAAGGAGAGTTTACAGTCTAGCCAGACACCTAGGTACTTATAGATGTCCACATATTCAAGGTCGGAACCATCCAGGGTGGTGATGCTGGTCAGGCGTGCGGGTGCAGGCAGCGAACGGTTGAAAAGCATGCATTTGGTTTTACTAGCGTTTAAGAGCAGTTGGAGGCCACGGAAGGAGTGTTCTATGGCATTGAAGCTCGTTTGGAGGTTAGATAGCACAGTGTCCAAGGACGGGCCGGAAGTATATAGAATGGTGTCGTCTGCGTAGAGGTGGATCAGGGAATCGCCCGCAGCAAGAGCAACATCATTGATATATACAGAAAAAAGAGTCGGCCAGAGGATTGAACCTGTGGCACTCCCATAGAGACTGCCAGAGGACCAGACAGCATGCCCTCCGATTTGTCACACTGAACTCTGTCTGCAAAGTAATTGGTGAACCAGGCAAGGCAGTCATGCGAAAAACCGAGGCTACTGAGTCTGCCGATAAGAATATGGTGACTGACCGAGTCGAAAGCCTTGGTAAGGTCGATGAAGACGGCTGCACAGTTGAGAAATGCTTGTTGAAGTTTTCGATAATCATGGATTTATCGGTGGTGACCGTGTTACCTAGCCTCAGTGCAGTGGGCAGCTGGGAGGAGGTGCTCTTGTTCTCCATGGACTTCACAGTGTCCCAGAACTTTTTGGAGTTGGAGCTACAGGATGCAAACTTCTGACTGAAGAAGCTGTCCTTAGCTTTCCTGACTGACTGCGTGTATTGGTTCCTGACTTCCCTGAACAGTTGCATATCGCGGGGACTATTCGATGCTATTGCAGTCCGCCACAGGATGTTTTTATGCTGGTCGAGGGCAGTCAGGTCTGGAGTGAACCAAGGGCTATATCTGTTCTTAGTTCTGCATTTTTTGAACGGAGCATGCTTATCTAAAATGGTGAGGAAGTTACTTTTAAAGAATGACCAGGCATCCTCAACTGACAGGATGAGGTCAATGTCCTTCCAGGATACCCGGGCCAGGTCGATTAGAAAGGCCTGCTCACAGAAGGGTTTTAGGGAGCGTTTGACAGTGATGAGGGGTGGTCGTTTGACTGCGGCTCCGTAGCGGATACAGGCAATGAGGCAGTGATCGTTGAGATCCTGGTTGAAGACAGCGGAGGTGTATTTGGAGGGCCAGTTGGTCAGGATGACGTCTATGAGGGTGCCCTTGTTTACTGATTTAGGGTTGTACCTGGTGGGTTCCTTGATGATTTGTGTGAGATTGAGGGCATCTAGCTTAGATTGTAGGACTGCCGGGGTGTTAAGCATATCCCAGTTTAGGTCACCTAACAGAACAAACTCTGAAGCTAGATGGGGGGCAATCAATTCACAAATGGTGTCCAGGGCACAGCTGGGTGCTGAGGGGGGTCGGTAGCAGGCGGCAACAGTGAGAGACTTATTTCTGGAGAGAGTAATTTTCAAAATTAGTAGTTCGAACTGTTTGGGTATGGACCTGGAAAGTATGACATTACTTTGCAGGCTATCTCTGCAGTAAACTGCAACTCCTCCCCCTTTGGCAGTTCTATCTTGACGGAAGATGTTATAGTTGGGTATGGAAATCTCAGCATTTTTGGTGGCCTTCCTGAGCCAGGATTCAGACACGGCAAGGACATCAGGGTTAGCAGAGTGTGATAAAGCAGTGAGTAAAACAAACTTAGGGAGGAGGCTTCTGATGTTGACATGCATGAAACCAAGGCTTTTTCGATCACAGAAGTCAACAAATGAGGGTGCCTGGGGACATGCAGGGCCTGGGTTTACCTCCACATCACCCGCGGAACAGAGGAGGAGTAGTATGAGGGTGCGGCTAAAGGCTATCAAAACTGGTCGCCTAGAGCGTTGGGGACAGAGAATAAAAGGAGCAGATTTCTGGGCATGGTAGAATATATTCAGGGCATAATGCGCAGACAGGGGTATGTTGGGGTGCGGGTACAGCGGAGGTAAGCCCAGGCACTGGGTGATGATGAGAGAGGTTGTATCTCTGGACATGCTGGTTGTAATGGGTGAGGTCACTGCATGTGTGGGAGGTGGGACAAAGGAGGTATCAGGGGTATGAAGAGTGGAACTAGGGGCTCCATTGTAAACTAAAACAATGATAACTAACCTGAACAACAGTATACAAGGCATATTGACATTTGAGAGAGACATACAGTAATCACAGGTGTTGAATTGGGAGAGCTAGCTAAAACAGTAGCTAAAACAGTAGGTGAGACAACAACAGCTAATCAGCTAGCACAACAACAGCAGGTAAAATGGCGTTGACTAGGCAGGGAGGGTCGGATTAACTACACACAGAGCTTGAGTGCGGCTGGGGCCGACAGATAAAACATAAACAAGCAGAATGGAGTACCATGATTAATGGACAGTCTAGCATGCATCAGCTATGTAGCCAAGTGATCAGTGTCCAGGGGGGCAGCGGTGGATGGGGCAGGGAAGCTGGACTGGCGAGTGTTATCCAGGTTTTAAAAAACTGTCTGGCTGTGCAAAAGGTAAAAGCCGCTAGCAGTGGCTAACAATAAATAGCTTGTAGCTAGTTAGCTGGTTAGCTTCTGGAGGTTCTTGAGTGTGTTCTAAAAATTAATGGCGATTCCGTATCACATTGGGTGAGGCAGGTTACCGGAAATCGAAAAGAGATAGAAAGTAAATATGGGTCCAGTGAGTGTTTGGGACGCGGCAATTCAGACGGTTAGCAGGCCTGTGCTAACAAGCTAACAGTTAGTAGGCCAGGGCTAAACAAGGTAGCAGTTAGTGGACCGGGGCTAAACAAGCTAGCAGTTAGCAGGCCGAATTAGCAAGCAAGGAGATAGCAAGGGCTAGAAAGTTAGCCTTTGGGGGACGTCGCGATGGGGTGAGTCTGTTTATTCCTCTTCATGCGGTGACATCGATAGACCGGTCGTGGGTCCGGATATTGTAGCCCAGGAGTATGCTTCGGTGGTAGCACAGGAGCTCTGGCCGGGCTAGCTTCAAGCTAAGTGGGTGGAAACGCTAGCCAGGAGTAATCATCCGGGGTTGCGGTTAGCTAGATAGCTAGTTGTGAAGAATCCAGCTGAAAATGTTCCGTTTGCGGTGGGAATCCAGTGGGAATCCGGGGATAAAAAATAATAGGTCCGTTATGCTCTGGTTAGAGTCGCGTTGTTCGAACTGGCGAGAGCTTTCCGAGCTAAAGGTTGGCAAGAGCGACATAATTGATGTATACAGAGAAGAGAGTCGG
The DNA here is from genome assembly GCF_034236695.1 of Oncorhynchus nerka. NCBI lineage: Eukaryota > Metazoa > Chordata > Actinopteri > Salmoniformes > Salmonidae > Oncorhynchus > Oncorhynchus nerka. The sequence goes on along the minus strand of NC_088397.1, from coordinate 21,205,176 downwards.
TTCAAGAATTGAACCCTGTGGCACCCCCATAGAGACAGCCAGAGGCCCGGACAACAGACCCTCCGATTTGACACACTGAACTCTATCAGAGAAGTAGTTGGTGAACCAGGCGAGGCAATCATTTGAGAAACCAAGGCTGTCGAGTCTGCCGACACTGACCTCTAAGCTCTGGAGTTACCACCCTCCCTTGCTCCTTCCCTCTCTTTCTCTCTCTATTTCCATCTCTATCTCTCTGAGATGTTATTATGGTTGGTTGCATTGTTTAATGGTTGCATCATTAATTCCTGTTGCTCTTACCATAAAACGTGTGTGTGTGTGTGTGTGTGTGTGTGTGTGTGTGTGTACAGGTAATTGCCAAAATAAAGAAAACACCAACATAAAGTGTCTTAATAGGGTGTTGGGCCACCATGAGACAGAACAGCTTCAATGCACCTTGACAGATTCTACAAGTGTCTGGAAATCTATTGGAGGGATGCAACACCATTCTTCCATGAGAAATTCCATAATTTGGTGTTTTGTTGATGATGGTGGAAAACACTGTCTCAGGTGCCGCTCCAGGATCTCCCATAAGTATTCAGTTTGGTTGAGATCTGGTGACTGAGACATCCATGGCATATGGTTTCATTTCATCATTTTCATGCTCATCAAACCATTCAGCGACCACTCGTGCCCAGTGGATGGAGGCAGTGTCTCTTGGGGGGCATGGCCAAAGTAGTCAAAATAATGGCCTGCCCATAATTTTTATTTTTTATTTTTACCCCTTTTTCGTGGTATCCAATTGTTAGTAGCTACTATCTTGTCTCATCGCTACAACTCCCGTACGGGCTCGGGAGAGACGAAGGTTGAAAGTCATGCGTCCTCCGATACACAACCCAACCAGCCGCACTGCTTCTTAACACAGTGCACAACCAACCTGGAAGCCAGCCGCACCAATGTGTCGAAGGAAACACTGTGCACCTGGCCACCTTGGTTAGCGGCACTGCGCCCGGCCCGTCACAGGAGTCGCTGGTGCGCGATGAGACAAGGAAGTACAGCAGTACAGCACCCTTAGCCCCTGCAACACCCGGGAGGCCCCGCCCATCATCTTTATACATGACCCGAAGCATGATGGGATGTTGATTGCTTAATTAACTCAGGAACCACATCTGTGTGGAAGCACCTGCTTTCTGTCACTGTGTGCTCCCTCTCCGGCCTCTAGGTCACCAGGCTGCTCATTAGGGCGCACACCTGTCATCAGCATTACGAGCATAATGACACTCACCTATAGGTCCTTGATGACCTGCCCTTTATGTGTCCTTCCCTTTGATTTCTTCCCCAGTCGTCATTGTTTCTGCTACATGTCTGTGCGTTGTTCATGTGTTCTTGTTTTGTATTACGTTACGTTTATTTATTAAAACACTCCCTGAACTTGCTTCCCGACTCTCAGCGCACATCGTTACACTTTCAATATTCTTCGTAAATTTCAATTACTCGAGTGTTTCGGTTATTTGGGCTGTATATATGGTGGGGTCAGAAATTATTGACATGAAAATAGAGGTCGTTGGCCATGCACACCAGTGGTGGGTTTGGCGTCCAGGATATTTTAGCCAAAAACCTGATTGCCAGGTTGCTGAAACTTAGCCACAAGTGTATCTTCCAGCAAGACAATAACCACAAGCATACATCAAATTCCACAAAGAAATGGTTAATTGGCCACTAAATCAACATTTTGCAATGGCCACCTCAGTCTCCGGACTTGAAACCCATTGAAAACCTATGGTTTGAATTGAAGAGGGCAGTCAATAAGCGCAGATTAAGGATATCAAGGATGTGGAAGGATTTGTTATGAAGGAATAGTCTAAGATTCCTCCTAATGTGTTCTCCAACTCCTCAAACATTTTAGAAGGGTCCGTGCCGTTATCCTCTTAAGGTGAAATATTGAAAACAGGTGTGTCAATAATTTTGACCCCTACCTTTTTGAGAAAAATAACTATTACTTGTTCAACAAAATCTCTTTCTCTGAGCAATTGTATTAGTAGAAAATAATATATATTTCCCAATTTTTATAAACATACAATATAGTCATTATTGCTAATATTTATCAAGGGTGTCTAATTTCAGACCCCACTGTATATACAGTGAGCTCCAAAAGTATTGGGACAGTGACACATTTGTTGTTGTTTTGGCTCTGTACTCCAGCACTTTGGATTTGAAATTATATAATGACTATGAGGTTAAAGTGCAGACTGACAGGTTTAATTTATTGACATTTTCATTCATATCGGTTGTTTGTACATAGACCAAAAGTGTGTTACTGTCCCAATACTTTTGGAGCTCACTGTATATACACACATCCCCCTCTCTTTGAAGTGTTAGCTGTTTGTGTGTGTGTGTGTGTGTGTATGTATATGTGTGTGTGTGTGTGTGTGTGTGTGTGTGTGTGTGTGTGTGTGTGTGTGTGTGTGTGTGTGTGTGTGTGTGTGTGTGTGTGTGTGTGTGTGTGTGTGTTGCTCCTTGGGTATATGAAGATTTTACCAGATCAGAGAAGGTCTGGAGATGGAGGGAGGAAAGGAGAGGGAGAGAGCGAAAGAGAGAAAGAGAGAAAGATTCAGTGCTGTTCCGAGGCCCACCAGAATCTCTGATGTTCATGATAAAATAGTTTGTGCTGTTTTGAGAATCGTTACGGAGAGGATATAGGTGAAGATGACCATTCATCTAACACACATACACAAACACACACACACTAGCCATGCCCTAGGTGAGAGGGCTGTTATATAACACTAGGACTGTTGTTTCAGACGGCACAAGACAAGAGGTCAGAGAGATCAAAGAGAGAGAGAGGGGGAGATAGAAGTGTGTGTGTGTGCCTGCGTGCGCTCCTGTGTGTATGTGTCAACATGTGCATTTGCAGGCACGCATTTGCGTGCTAGTGTGTGTGTATATCTAAGGGAAGTGTGACATGGTGTCGAGATGTCCTGGTGTCGGTGTTAACAGTTCTTACCACTTTTCTGT